>NW_020664492.1:1919174-1935856 GCF_002925995.2 Terrapene triunguis
AAAAGACGCGATCGTAAGCTGCAGCAGCTCTACCGCCGCTTCATTCTATGGCGGCAATTTGGCAGCAGGTCCTTCGCTCCGAGAGGGAGTGATGGCCCCGCCGCCGAATGGCCGGACGTGCCGCCCCCCCCCTCCTCTTCATTGGCCGCCCCAGGCACCTGCTTGCTATGCTGGTGCCTGGAGCCAGCCCTGATTAGAGCTAAAGTAGAGCCAGCCTGCTTGTGTTGGCGGGTCCATCTAGAGTTGCCAATATCTAAAGTTGTTTTCAATGGCTAATCTCCAAATAATTTGGGAGTGGCTATGTTCCCCACCCTCAGGGGTGATTTGTTAATTCTGGTAAATTTAATTTAGTCCTGTCTCATTTACTGCAGTTATTTTCTCCAGTCACTTAACTGTACTCCAGTGCAGCCAACAAAATTCCAAGTGCTCATCAGAGCCGTGCCATCCCTTTCAGCCAGACTGAGTCGTCTATGAAAGCTGCAAACGAAATGCATTAGCATTTACGAACATGCATGTGCATACACACAAACCACCATCCTGAAAGGTGTGCGCTTACTTGCATTTTTGTCTTTTAGTCCTTTCCCCCCCTCATTTCTCTAGTTGTCTTTATTATTTGTCTGTCTTTCTCTTACCCTGAATTTCCGTTTCTTTCTTTGAAAAGCAGTGCCTCCTTTCTTCAGTCCTTCCCCTTCCTCATTCTGTTGTCCGACCCCTTCCTTTGCTTTAGCCAGTGTCTGGTCCCTTATTCCGTGTAGGATGCACAGGGCCAATCAGAGGTTGGGCCAGGAGGGCCATTTGGCCTGGGCCTCAAGCTCAAAGGAGGCCTCAAATTTAGACCCTTGTTAATTTTTTGGCATTTGATGAGTTTTGCAATTTGTTTTTATGTGCATCCCTATCGGACCAGAAAAGCATTTGTTAACTAAAAAAATATTCAAATTATATCTCACTCTTTTTTTGGTGCCTTATTTTCTTTTCATGTGTCCTAATTTTTAATTTGTATTATGGCTAGGGGCCTCAAAAGCTTGAAGTGGCCCAGGCCTCTCTGGACCTCTAAGAGGGCCTGAGGATGCAGTTTCTGAATATGCTCCCTCTGCGTCATGACGTGCCACTGCAGTCCCATGTCTGAGTTTTGGGAATACATCTACTCACACCCAACATCTTCAAAACAATAGACCCTCTACTGTGGGTCTAATTTACTGCACAGCCGCCATCTCCCCCCAAAAAGAGCCCCTCCCTCCCCTTTGCCTCCCCCCGTTAGGTTCAGGGCTGTACAGTCCTCCTTTTTGGGACTGTGATTCAAGTCCTGACTTTCCCAGCCTACAAACTCTTTCTTTACAGTCAGGGTTCACACAGCCCTTCCTTCTCCGGGCTGGGTGATTCAAGTCATGTCCACCCCAATCTGCAGCTCTCCCATTAAGTGGAAAGGGTTTCACAGCCCTTCTGGGGACTGTGACCTGGCTGAGTTCTTCCTCTAAGAAGCCGCTCCATAACTGGGCTTGAAGTTTTCTTCTTAATTTACCCATCCAATCATCTGCTTCCATTGATGCTTCCTGGGTGGGTCTAATAACCAAAAACTGCTGTCTGGACTGTGAGGGAGACAGGAGCCTTACCCGTCCTGTCTACAAGGTTCCTGGTCTTGGGCCCTTAACAGAACAATGGCCTGGGTTTTCCTAACCCTTCCCCCTCCCAGACACTAACTATTCCTTGGACCATCTTTCTCTCAGCCAATGTCCATTCTGCGTATTCCCTTGGCCTTCATTCACCATCTCTGGACACCTGAAGCAAGGTAACTGGCCTCCCAGACTGCCTTCTCTGGCTCTAAGAGGCCAGTACCCTGTTACACTCCTCTTGGTCTGGCCTGTCTTTTTGGCTCTTTACATTTGGCTCTTTACATTCTCATTTATCTGCCCCTTTTGTTTGCCCCTGTATTCAGTCCTCTCCCTAACTCAGGGCTGCAATTGCCTCCCCCAATATCTATTCCTGAGTCCTCCATCACCACTAACAATAAAAGGGAGGAGACCTCATCTTGCCCTTTTCTCCCTCCTGGATACAGTTGATGCTGCTAATGGTGATCTGGACACTAGGTTCCTGGCTACATTTGCCATCCACACAGTTAAGATTTTTTCCCCAATCTGAAAATCTCCACTGGGTCTTCTTTGAGTGCTGGTCCCTACGTGTATTCCACGTGTAGGTGCGCATGCGCCCATGTGCCTGAGTCTGGAAATGCTGCAAAGCCATGGCCATTGACCAGCACATGCACAGTCACCTCCTTTGTGCTCCTGACAGTGGGTATAAGAGGCAGTACGGGGCGATGCCTGTCCAGTTCCTTCTCACTGCTTCAAGGCCTGAGTCAGAAGCATGTCCTCCTTCCCTCTGTGCATAACCTGTAAAGTAAGTGCTCCCCACTCACAGGACTAGGCCCCGGGGCGTGGGACTAGGCCCCGTGTCCTCGGATTGAAGAACTGTCTCTCCTGCCTTGTTTCTTCTCCATCAGCAACGAGCATCAACAGTGCCTATACTGTCTGGGTGAGGCACAGCTCGCTGCAAAGTGCAGTCTTTCCAAATCCTTCCCACCCAGAATGCAAGAGGCCTGAGAGTTCTGATTGAAAAAGTTTCCTGATGGAGGCAGCTATGAAGCCCTGTTCTGACTTGGGCTGGGGAGATTCCCCCCTCCTTCCATACCTGTACATCTGCCTGAGCCAACCAGCAGTGCCCTCCAAGCATGTGCCTTGGCGCGGAACCTGAAACACCCAAGCCCAAGGACTCTTCCCACAGTGCTCCCCATGAGTGTAAGGGACATGCTCATGGGCATCAGGGCAGAACCCACCCCACAGAGGACTGCCCAGAAGAAATGTATTCTCTCCCCAAGCCGATCCAGGTCAGCTAAGACATCCTGGATGGAACCAATGGAAAACCCCCAGAGTGGAGGGCAAGGCAACTAAAAGTGGGCTCCTCCGATGACTGCAGTACTGAAGCAGAGAGTGATGTTCACCAGCACCATCATGAGTGCAGGGCCGGGTGCATTGTCTTTACCGCCTCATTCACACAGAGACTGTGTGAATATGGCTGAGACAGATGAGCCAAGTCCTTCAGGCATTTCTGCTGGAACTCCCTGGACTCCAGGCCATTTGTAGAGCTTTCTAATACCAGAGGATATATTCCTCCTGTACCTACGCTCTTTCGGGACAGCCTCATTCCAGAGGAGGACTCATTACTGATTGTGACAGTATGCAGGGTATAATCTGGACTGAGGAACAGTTGTGTCCCCTCAGTTCTCCAACTTGGGGCTGCCTTTTGCTGTGAGAATAACCACTTCTGGGCGCCTCACACACAGCCGCCAGCATGTAAGTTACTCCCAGTTATGCGTGCCATAGCCAGCCACTCATGAATTACCATGAAGAGTGACACCAACAAATTCCCAGTCCCAGACATCCCTCCAGAAATGTGCGTCTTGTCCTGCCCAGATCTCTCCTCCTGGATAATACAAGCTCATATATAAAGTCTATCATTTTATTAATAGAAAATGATATGTACAAATCCTGTTATCTCAAATGGAGTTTCCCAAACACTTCAGTCCAAACACACCGGTTTAGATTAAAACAAGTTTATTAACTATAAAAAATAGATTTTAAGTAATTACAAGTAAATAAGGCATAAAATTCAGAATTGGTTAAATGAAAGAAGACGACAACTAATACTTAACTTAACAAGCTAAATGAATTCAAAGCAACCCTCTCTCACCACATATTACAGCAGTCACTGGCTGAATTCCTTTCAGTCAGGATCCTCCCTCCCAGTCCAAAGCTGTTTCCTTTGTTCTTCTGGTGTTGTGGATGTCATGGGTAGAGAGAAAGGGAGGAATAAATTGAGGTGTCTCCTCATTCCTCTTATAGTCCTTTCTCTTCTTTAAGTATCATCTCCAGCTGAAGTTCAGGAGACAAAGTCTATGTGAATGGGAAGCCCCAGCTATTTCTTTGTCAAGCTGTAGATTTTTGCCCATATCCTCTTTCCTACCAAAGAATGGCCACTTAACCAGGTGATAGTCTGTTTGATTTTATTGACACCTGGCTGAGGCATTGGCTAGCCTTTTGTCTCTGGGGAACTGGTTTGTGACTCTTCTCCAGACTCAGAACATGTCTTTAGTAATATCATACAGCAGAATCCTATAACTTTACATTCAGTGTTGCCACACATATTTTACCAGGACAGTATTGATCAGTAAATCATGAGTTTTCAAATGATTCAAATACCTTGTATGAAATTTATCTTAGTCTTGTAAAAAGGGGTGACCATGGGGTACAGGCTGTCATACCAAGGTCTCCGAGAAGTGCCATCACAACTCATCGGGAAGAAGCACCCTGGTACTGATGACACCGCCACTACCGATGGGACTGTCCTTGGAATTGGAGGAGTCAGAGGACAGAGCAGCACCAGTATCTCCATGAAGCCACAGAAGTCCCAACAGACAACCAAGACGCTACACTTACTGTACCTACACATATGACCATCCTGCCCCCAGGGACTGTTGGCACCGATTCCCATGGGGCCCACTGTGACCAGTGGATACCTCCTTGTGGCCTTATTGGGGCCCTTGGGACCCCTCTCAGGAGTCCTACCGCTCCTCCCCCTCTCGTCAGCTGGAACCGTTGGTGTACAAGGAGGAAGAGCTGGAACCGGTTCTGCTGGTATCAACTGCTCCGATAGGGGCTTCCTCATCAACTCCAGATGACACCGTTACTTCTTCATCACCTTCTCCACCAGATGATTACCGTCAGTACCGGAAGCTGTTACAAAGGGTCACTAATGATCTATGAATCCCATTAGAGGAAATCCAGGACCCTCAACACCAGCTCTTGGACATTTTGTAACTGCTAGGATGAAGCACGGTGGCCCTCCCAATTAAAAAAGGCCATATTAGAACCAGACAGAGTGGTTTGGCACACACCAGCATCTTGTGCCCCTACACCAAAAAGAGCTGAAAGACATTATTTTGTTCCTGCCAATGGAGCAAATTTTTTGTTTTCCCATCCTGCCCCTAGCTTGTGGATGGTATAGACAACTATGGAAAGAGCTTGGTCGCACTACCAGAAATCCACCCCAACAAATAAGGGCTCAAAGAGACTGAACCTCCTGGGTAGGAAGGTCTTCCCCTAAGCAGGTCTCCAGTTTCATATAACTAATTACCAGGCTTTAGTAACAAAATACAGTTTTAACACATATGCCAGGCTTGTGGACTTTAGAGACAAACTTCTCATGGAAGACCGAGCCCAGTTCCAGTCCCTTATGGATGAGGGGAAGTTAGTAGCAAAGGTGACTCTCCAGGCTGTGGTAAGGTCCGCAGATACAGCATCCAGAACTCTGGCATAGGACTGGTCATGCAAAGTGACTCATGGCTCCAGTCATTGGCCTTTCCTAGAAAGGTCCAAAATGCCATCCAAGACCTTCCCTTCAACAAGTCCAACCATTTTAATGAAAAGATGGATGAGTTCCTACACTTTCTTAAGGACTCCAGATTCACTCTGCAATCCCTGGGGATTTACACTCCAGCCCCCAGGAGAAAATACCAGAGCCAGCCCTTCAAGCTACAACCACCCTCTTTACACTCCTCATTTTACCAGCGTCCACCTGAGCCGCCGTGCAAATGACAGATAATTCAGAGGTCCTGCTTCTTGGCTCCCTCTGCTGCTACAAACTCTACTGCCAGTTGCTCCCAACTGCAGGCCAAGGGCCATTTTTGCCATGCAAGTCAAGATCTGTATACCAGCCACTGATGCCACCTACTTCTTCCCCTGTCACCTTTGGAGGCCATCTTACTTTCTTCACCCATATCTGGAATAATAACACCACAGACAGTTGGGTCCTTGAAATTATCCATGAGGGGTATTCCAAAGAGTTTCTTTCTTTCCCTCCTCAAAAACCACCTCGCCCGATCCCCATTCGGCGACCACTCTCACCAACTGATTCTTCAACCGGAGGTGGAATACCTTTTACACCAAAGGGTGATAGAAACAGTCCCACCTCAATACCAACGGAGAGGATTCTATTCCCCATATTGCCTAATCCCCCAAAAAGATGGAGGGTGGAGACCCATTCTGGACCTTCAATAACTTAACATCTTTATTCAAAAGATGAAATTCAGAATGATTATGCATCCCTTTAGGATGGGATGTGGTTCGTGGCTCTCAACATGAAGGATGCAAATTTCCACATAAATATTCACCCAGCTCACAGGAAGTTCCTGCACGTCATGGTTGGCCAAGAGCCTTACCAATTTCACCTCTGCCCCTTTGGGCTTGCTATGGCACCCAGGTTATTCATGAAAGTTTTCACTGTAGTAGCAGCCCAGATGCAATGCCAAAGCTATATGATGTTTCCATATCTGGACAACTGGCTCCTCATAGGCCACTCTGACCAGGAAGACATATCAGCAACAGATTATCTTCGGCACCTTCTTGTTACCTTGGGTGTTTGCATAAATACAGAAAAGTCCATTTCACTAAGATAGCCTGTTGTCTTGGCAGACCTGTAATGCATAAATCATAAAGCCAGATTAGAACTCTAAGTCTATGAAGCATTAACATGTGAATGACCATTTATCTGGAGTACATTTTTACATACAGTTTTGTAAATGTGCTTTTGAAAAGCATGGGCTTGGCAGAGTTGAAGTTTAAAGTCTATTTATCCAGGGAACAGGTAGAGTAAGGCAGTAACGATGCAAGTTTCCCCAACATTATCCTGCTAGTGTCCTCACTCCTGACCTGCAGAGTGTAGTTTACGATCTATGATTGTTCTCTTAGCTGAATGCCAATAAGGGTGCCAAGCATGATGGGGTGTTTTGTTAGGTGGACTCTTGTCTATAGGGTACTGGATTAACACAATTAGACTTACTCAATCTAGCATGACCTCAGCTCGTTCTTCTACATCAGAAAAGAGCAAGATCTGGAAAACCTGCCTTTTTGTGAGAGCCTTAAAAAAATCAACCCGCTTAGCTTATCAAAGAGCAGGTTAAGAAGTAATTTGATCACAGCCCACCAGTAGCTACATGGGGAGAAGATTCCTGATATTAGAGGGCTCTTTAACCTAGCAGACAAAGGCACAGTGAGATCCAATGGCTGGAAGTTGAACTCAGACAGATTCAGACTGGAAATGAGGCACTAATATGCCATTAATAGTGAGGGTAATGAAATACTGAAACAATTTACCAAGGGATGTGGTGGATTCTCCGTGACTTGAAGTCTTTAAGTTAAGACTGGATGTCTGCCTAAAAGAGATGCTCTCGCTCAATCAGAAGTTATGGGTTTACTGTAGAAACCACTTGGTGAAATGGAAGAAGTCAGTAGATAATCAAACAGTCACTTCTGGCCTTAAAATGTATGAATTGTAATATGCTGTTAAGTGCCTCTGGTTCAGGGAATTATATTAGGGAATTATTGGGATGTATTTTCAAATAGAAAAAACTGAAAGCTCAATAGCACTAGAGACCTAGGTTGTGCCGTGTTTATCTTACCATTAGGGCTGGAAGACTTGACTCTTTTTATCATCAGTGCTTCTGGCAGAGATTAGGGTGAGTCACACACTGTGCTTTCTAATTATTACAGGAATAGCTCAACTTAAACAGAAAGAGTTTATAATAGAGCCCTGTTGTCAAGTTTCCAAAGGCACAACACCTGGAAACTCACCGTTTCTAGGAGTTGGGTACAGAGAGCACAATGCAGTGTGTGGTGACAGGAGGCAGGCTAGGTAGGTATGTATTCTGGACAAGTCTTAACCTGATCTACCTCCCTGCTGATAGAACCTCTGTTCCATGCTTCTCTAGTCTTGTGTCTACCTTGTGTCCTCCCTGGTTCTGTGTTGGATGGGCGAGAACAGTAGAGTAGTTAGTGAAGGAAGAAGTTGGGAGCTGAGAGGAAGGAAAGAGACAAATCCTGTAGCTAGAAGGGGGCCAGAGGCAGATTGAGTTGAGAAGCTGTTAGGGGATTGTGGTAAAATAAAGCACATAGGAGTAGATTGGGTGTCTTGTGTGGAAGGATTAATAACTGGTAGAAGATGAGGATTCTTTAAGGTGCGGTGAGAGAGATGGATGAGAAACTGAAGAGGAGCTCAAAGGGTAAAATGAAATACAATAATATAGTGGGTCCAGTGACATAAGGCACATTTTTTTAAGAATTCCATAGATACTGAAAGATACTACAATGCTCAGAGATTAATTTAAATACTATGGTGGGGAGAGCCATATAAAAATATATAAATAGAAAACACACAAGTAATTCAATATGCACGAATTATAGCCACATCATTGTACACAAAACAATTGTCAGAGGACAGGCCATTATTTTCAAACAGAGCATACAGGCATAGTACATTTTTTGTTTCCTGTCCTTTGGAAGAATGATAATTATTGTTCAATATTAACCAACAACAAAGCATTCTAGATTTCAGCAGTGGAAAAGGTTAATTGGTTACAACTCTTCTGCACATTAGGGCCAGTATAGATCATATCACAGCTTCAGCCATCCGTGTAACACTTATTTTCTTGTATATATCAGGATGGTCAATAAAATATTTTAAATAGCAGGCTACAGCAGACAAGATCATAACTTAGATGAAGTTGGCTAGCCTTTAGTGTCTGAAAATATAGATATTAAAACAAACAGATCATTTATGCATGACAATGAACTATAAACAGTTGGCCACCCTAGGATGAACAGTTACATCCCTAGGAGCCTAGAAGTCTCCTTCAGTGTGTGCATAAAGTGCTTTCATTAGAATCATAGAAGATTAGGGTTGGAAGAGACCTCAGGAGATCATCTAGTCCAATTCCCTGTTCAAAGCAGAACCAACACCAACTAAATCATCCCAGCTCTTTTAAAAGCCAGATTAAAAAGGCTATATAAAAGGTATGGGTATTTCTAAGGTCAGGGTTGAGGGGACTGAAAGATCACTTGAAGCTTGTAAATTCGCAAAGCAGCACATGCCACATTGTTTATTTATTTAGTTATGTTAGTTTGCTTTTGAACATTTTAGTTTAAGATGACAAGATAGCTTTGCTTTTGCAAGCTGGATGCCTCAGTGGCAGTGGGTTGTTGTTGTTGTTTTTTTACCAGTTCTAGGGTAAAATAGAGACCCTCCTCCAGGAAAAGAAAAGAAAAGAAAAGAAAAGAAGAAGCTTTCTTGAAGGTATTTATATTGTCATTTTGCAGGTAAAAATGAAGTATCCCCAAAACAAGATAAAATGTCTGAGTGTAAAAGACTTCATAGTTATTTGATCATTTCAAGTCCCAAACACAAATACAACAGAAACATGTCATTAGTGATTCTATGATAGCCACCTAAAATAATCTCATCAAAACCCAAACAAAAAGCCAAACACTTTTCCTTCCTTGTGTTGCTTTTAAGCAGAACGATGTCCATATCTTTTCTGCAAGGTAGACCAGGTTATTAATCCGATCCTAATCATCTTAGCAAGAGTTTGAGATAGGACAAATTTCCCCTTTGTTGTGAACTCTTTGAGGGCCTTAGGTTTGCATTCCTATGAAGTCCCTCCAAGCAACAATCACCATGCATTAAATTAATCCTTTTTCTCCTTCTCGCTGACTTTGGCAACTGAAGTTTAGTTTACTACCTGAAGCACATTCCATTTCAGACACTGTTTTATTTTTTTTTAAGACAAAACAAAGACTCGTTATTGAAGCTTATGTGAGTTGCTTTATCTGAGAGAATGCAGGGGTTGTGTACTGCATAACAAAGCTATACAATGCACACTTTATGCTAGCAGGGTGCAATTTAATCCATATTTAGTTCAGGCATGAGTGTTGGCAAAACCTTCTTGGCCTCCACAGTGCATATGAGCCATTTTGATTATGTCCTGTGATGCAGTACCTTTGATAAGATAAAAATAATAGTGGGTGGATTTGCCAGTGATCCTGCTGTTATTCACATCAGTGGTGAATAAATGGGATTGGGGAAATGTTCATAATAGTGTCTTAACAAAGGAGGGTAGTTGATTGAGGGCATTCTAAGCCTCATAGAAAATAACACAACGTCTCCAATAGGGTCACTAGGGTAAGATTTAGATTTTTCACATCATTTGATTTTTATAAATCCTTCCCCATCACAGTTGGAAATGTTTGTGTTGACCTGCAAAGGGAGAATCAACTTGTTCAAAAAATTTTAAATGAAATTTTTCTAAAGCACTGGTTGAAACAGACTAAAAAACATGCAGCTTTTAGAAAATGCTTACCCCTATCCTGAGTCTTACATTATAAAGTGGTCTATTACCTCTAGCTGGATAGTACCCAGTTCCCAATTTCAGTTCATAGCTGGACAAGTCAGGTGCAGTGTATACATTTTTGTATCTCATTGGCAACAGCAAATTATTCTCTAACATGTAGCAAATAACATCTTGAAATCTGTTTATATAATCAACAGTTTAAGGGATAACATTGGGAAAAAGCTTAGGAAAATCAGGCCCTTGGAAGTGAAGAAATCACTGCTCATATTTGCTCAAGGCCAATGTAAATTAGTGGAAATATACAATTGGTTTTAGATTTTATCTAGAATCTTGCTTTCCCTCTTTCTCTCTCCATATATATGTACCTTGTTTTGTATATATAATGTATATATAATTTATATATAAATACACACACACACATAAAATCACTAAATAAAATTAAAATAAATGAAGAATAAATGAGTACAAGCTAATAGGGTGCAGTTTTATCAGTGTCAGTTTGGCGTTATCGCATTGCCCCTGAGTAGTCAAACCACATGCAATTTACACAAATCATGTGCTGATAAAACCTTTATGCCAAACAAACACTTATTCTGCATATGCCACAGATTACTAAAAATCTATTTTTGGAGCGTTAAATGTTTATTTGATTTTTTTTAATATATCTCTGCCTGTAAAGTCAGTTGCCTTAGTTAGCAGTAGCCCAAAGCTACAGGGAAGAAAAACAATAACCAATTAAATAAAACACCTCTAAAAGTGACATACACAAGTTTTTCTATACATAAACCTATTATGCTTTTAAAATCCAATATGTGAACGGCTTCCAGGGACAGAGCAAGTACTGTACCTCCCACTGGGAATCTTCCATTTTTGAGCATATCAAGCTGCCATTTCTAACTCTGCAGGGTGGCAGCATATTGGAATTTTAATCATGTTTTGGGTCCTGGACTGAATATACCGCTGCACCATGGCTCAGGCCTGTGTAATTTCTGAGTGGGAAGTGAGTGGGAGGAGGGCGGTTCCCCTGTTGAGGGGAAAGAAAGAACTCTGTTTTGGAGGCAGGTCAAGTTTAAAATGGCAGCTGTCTGACATTGCACTCAGGTTGGAATAATATCCTGGGGGATGGATTAATGTGCAGGGAGGGGACAGGTGTAGTGTGTGATTCAGCACCTCGTTATTGCAACAAAGGTGCAACACATAAAAAACCAGTCTTCTATCCTGAGCTCTCTGGGGCAGGGACTGTGTTTGTGTAATGTGTTTGTACACTCCCTGGTACTTTGAGACTCTGATCCCTGATTGGGGTCCTTAGGTGCTACCACAAGAGAAATAAAAAATAAATAATAACGACAGATTTAGAGACTGCACTGAATTTCCTGACCTCGTTTACCTTAAAAGGTCACATGACAGAGGTCAGTAGCCACTGGAGTCAGTGGCCACTGGTACCTATATCACTGTCACATATGCTGCTTAGTGTAAGTCTGTGTCTGAACTAGAGCAGAACTTGCAGCACAGGGCACAACAGCCATTTAACAGTGCTCAGCATTATCCATAAAAAAGGAAGCATAGACGTCTGTCCCCAGTTGAAATTACAGTGGGAACATGAGCAGGCAGAATCCGGTTGCCCAAGTTCTTCGCAAAAGCACCATCAGAAATGTCAATTATCAGAATGTTCACAATAAAATTGATTTTATATAAAGTTCGATGTGACCATTTCACGTATTGCCCTTGCCAGTAGCCATAATTACCATTAGTCTTCTTGGTATTAAGGGAGCAATTCTATGACAAGTATGTGAATATGTGAAATGAACACATACTAATGAATTGTCTCTCAGATATACTGCATGAGTTATATGATAACAAAAAGGGAAGGGAGATATTTTATTGAGCTGATTATACTCAGAGGATCAAAAAAAAAAAAAGGTTCAAAGGCATCATTTTCATAGGTCCTGTATTTGCAGTGATGTCTTAAAAGATGGGGAATGAATCCGCTTATCCTTCACTAGTCAGAGAAAAGGGGATTATAGACTCTAGCTGTTCTTTTAACATATATAAACTCCATGCTGGGCCACAGAGAATGAGCCAGGATACTGAAGCGCTACAGAATAAACAGCATTTATTGTATTTATTTTATTTTTACTAATGAGTATTGCTAGGATGTAGGGGATTTTAATTTATTTCTGACTAACCCTTGGCATGTATGAGAATAGATCTTAGCTTGAAGGTCTGTCAAACACATATGTCTGTCTGGCCATTTTTAAGTTCTAGAACAAGAGAAAAAAGAAGTTGGCTAGTCTGGAGTTTTTTTATATTCATATAGCAAACAATGGTAGTTTTTTTTACAATTAAATTTTACAAGCTTTTACTCCATGTTGGAATATTGGGGAATAATGAAAGAAAACCCACCCAAATCATAGTTTAAAAAGCACAAGTACAAAAAATGTGCTTTTAGCATGGCAGCAGAAAGGACAGGACACTTGTGTAGGATAGTGGGAGAGATCATGCTATACCATTTCAAACTGTTCTTGCTTCATTTCCACACTCAGCCTGTGCCAGCTCTGATTCATATGAGATTAGGCGACCTCCATGACAAACCCAGTTGTTACAAGAATTGCTGCAGAGCTGAGAAACCTGGTTAGTTATTTGGGGTTGATGTTGCCCTATCGCCTCACAAGAGCAGTGTGTTCTTCTTCTTAGGATTTCCCAGTTTATTCGTCATTCTCAACATGCTGAAAGAAAAACTAATGTATAAACATTGTAAATGAGTGATAGGGCTTCAGACACTGTAAATGAGAGGCAGCGGCCCATTACCTGTGAGCTGGAGGATAGCTGGGAAGCTAACGGGCTGGAATTAGCATCCAGAAACTCTGCTGTGTCATAGTTTGCTCATGGCTGCTCATGCATGATACAAGTGAAAAACAGCTAATTGGAGACTGACCTCATGCATTCATAGAAATGTAGGATCATAGAACACAGAGACATAAGTAACCTATTAGTTCATTACATCCATCCAACTCAAAGAATGAGCCCCAATTAGCTAATCACCTAGTTTCCTAGTATCTCTTTTAAGTACTTATATGTTCCCGATCACCATAGTATATGAATGTCTCACAATTTTTACTGTATTCATCCCCTGTGAGGTAGGCAAGTAGTAATACCCCTATTTTATAGATGTGGAACTGAGAGACTGTGACAGAAATCTGTGACCTAGCAGGGAAGATGGCCCAGGTGTTCAGAATCTCAGTCCAGTACTCTAACCACTGGATCATCCTTTTTCTTTGTATCAGGGTATGTCTACACTACGAAATTAGGTCGAATTTATAGAAGCCGGTTTTATAGAAATCGGTTTTATACAGTTGATTGTGTGTGTCCCCACATAAAATGCTCTAAGTGCATTAAGTCGGTGGACCACGTCCACAGTACTGAGGCTAGCGTCGACTTCCCAAGCATTGCACTGTGGGTAGCTATCCCACAGTTCCCGCAGTCTCCGCCACCCATTGGAATTCTGGGTTGAGATCCCAATGCCTGATGATGCAAAAACAGTGTCGCAGGGGGTTCTGGGTACATGTTGTCAGGCCCCTCCCCCTCCATCAGAGCAACGGCAGACAATCGATTCGCGCCTTTTTACCTGGGTTACCTGTGCAGACAACATACCACGGCAAGCATGGAGCCCGCTCAGCTCAGCTCACCGTCACCATATGTCATCTGGGTGCCAGCAGACGTGGTACTGCATTGCTACACAGCAGCAGCTAATTGCCTTTTGGCAGTAGACGGTGCAGTATGACTGGTAGCCGTCATCGGCTATCTGGGTGCTGGCAGACGTGGGGCTGCATTGCTATACAGCAGCAGCTCCTTGCCTTTTGTCAGTAGATGGTGTATTACGATTGATATCCGTCATCGTCATATTCCTCAGTGAGTTCGATCAGAGGCACCTGGGCAGACATGTTTTGTCTCCTGGAGACTCAGTCCTGCCGGCAGTCCTATTGAACCGTCTTGACGATGATGGCTAGCAGTCGTAGTACAGCATCTTCTGCCAAGCACCCAGAAGATGCCGATGGCTATCAGTCATGCTGCACCATCTGCTGCCAGCTTAAGATGTAAAAAATAGATGGACCAGATTTGTTCTGTATTCATTTGCTTCCCCCTCCCTCCGTGAACTCAACGGCCTGCTAAACCCAGGGTTTTGAGTTCAATCTTTGGGGGGGGGCCATTCTGTGTGACAGTTGTTTGTGTTTCTCCCTGATGCACAGCCACCTTTGTTGATTTTAATTCCCTGTACCTGTAAGCCATGTCGTCACTCGCCTCTCCCTCCCTCTGTCAGACAATAGTTTCGCGCCTTTTTTCAGCCCAGATGCCATAGCACTGGGATCATGGAGCCCGCTCAGATCACCGCGGCAATTATGAGCACTATGAACACCACGCGCATTGTCCTGGGGTATATGCAGAGCCAGAACATGCCAAAGTAAAACCAGGCGAGGAGGCGATTGCAGCGATTGCAGCGCGGCGACGAGAGTGATGAGGAAATTGACATGGACATAGACCTCTCACAAAGTACAGGCCCCAGCAATGTGCAAATCATGGCGTTGCTGGGGCAGGTTCATGCCGTGGAACGCCAATTCTGGGCCCGGGAAACAAGCACAGACTGGTGGGACCGCATCGTGTTGCAGGTGTGGGACGATTCCCAGTGGCTGCGAAACTTTCGCATGTCTAAGGGCACTTTCATGGAACTTTGTGACTTGCTTTCCCCTGCCCTGAAGCGCCAGAATACCAGGATGAGAGCAGCCCTCACAGTTGAGAAGCGAGTGGCGATAGCCCTGTGGAAGCTTGCAATGCCAGACAGCTACCGGTCAGTCGGGAATCAATTTGGAGTGGGCAAATCTACTGTGGGGGATGCTGTGATCCAAGTAGCCAACGCAATCAAAGACCTGCTGATATCAAGGGTAGTGACTCTGGGAAACGTGCAGGTCATAGTGGATGGCTTTGCTGCAATGGGATTCCCAAACTGTGGTGGGGTGATAGACGGAACCCATATCCCTATCTTGTCACCGGAGCTCCAAGCCATCGAGTACATAAACCGCAAGGGGTACTTTTCAATGCTGCTGCAAGCCCTGGTGGATCACAAGGGACGTTTCACTAACATCAACGTGGGATGGCCGGGAAAGGTACATGATGCTCGCGTCTTCAGGAACTCTGGTCTGTTTCAAAAGCTGGAGGAAGGGACTTTCTTCCCAGACCAGAAAATAACTGTTGGGGATGTTGAAATGCCTATTGTTATCCTTGGGGATCCAGCCTACCCCTTAATGCCATGGCTCATGAAGCCGTACACAGGCAGCCTGGACAGGAGTCAGGACCTGTTCAACTATAGGCTGAGCAAGTGCCGAATGGTGGTGGAATGTGCATTTGGACGTTTAAAAGCGCGCTGGCGCAGTTTACTGACTCGGATAGACCTCAGCAAAGCCAATATTCCAATTGTTATTGCTGCTTGCTGTGCGCTCCACAATATCTGTGAGAGTAAGGGGGAGACATTTATGGCGGGGTGGGAAGTTGAGGCAAATCGCCTGGCCGCTGATTACGCGCAGTCAGACACCAGGGTGGTTAGAAGAGTACAGCAGGGCGCGGTGCGCATCAGAGAAGCTTTGAAAACCAGTTTTGTGACTGGCCAGGCTACGGTGTGAAACTTCTATTTGTTTCTCCTTGATGAACCCATCGCCCCCCCCCCCGGTTCTCTCTACTTCCCTGTAAACTAACCACCCTCCCCTCCCCCCTTCGAGCACTGCTTGCAGAGGCAATAAAGTCATTGTTACTTCACATTCATGCATTCTTTATTAATTCATCACACAACTAGGGGGATAACTGCCAAGGTAGCCCGGGAGGGGTGGGGGAGGAGGGAAGGAAAAGGACACACTGCAGTTTAAAACTTTAACACTTATTGAAGGCGAGCCTTCTGATGCTTGGGCAATCATCTGGGGTGGAGTGGCTGGGTGGCCGGAGGCCCCCCACCGCGTTCTTGGGCGTCTGGGTGAGGAGGCTATGGAACTTGGGGAGGAGGGCTGTTGGTTACACAGGGGCTGTAGCGGCGGTCTCTGCTCCTGCTGCCTTTCCTGCAACTCAACCATACGCTGGAGCATATCAGTTTGATGCTCCAGCAACCGGAGCATCGACTCTTGCCTTCTGTCAGCAAGCTGACACCACCTATCCTCTTCAGCCTGCCACTTGCTCTCTACAGCCCGCGATTCAGCCCGCCACCTCTCCTCTCGTTCATATTGTGCTTTTTTGCACTCTGACATTGACTGCCTCCACGCATTCTGCTGTGCTCTGTCAGCGTGGGAGGACATCTGGAGCTCCAAGAACATATCATCCCGAGTCCGCTGTTTTCTCCTTCTAATCTTCACTAGCCTCTGTGAAGGAGAAACATTTGCAGCTGGTGGAGGAGAAGGGAGAGGTGGTTAAAAAA
>NW_020664492.1:1945856-1954551 GCF_002925995.2 Terrapene triunguis
TCAAAGAATTAGAATACAATACAATGAATAAAGTATAAAATAGTATACAGGTACTCACCGATCCAGTAGTAGTATTGCACTGCAGAGTGGTTGGTTTCTTGAAGCACTTAGGTGTATACAGGTAAAATTTTCCAAACAGTAGGTTATCTTATGACACTACATATCACTATGGGCAGCACATGGCGTATACCGAGATCACTAAAAATACACAACACTAAAACTATACTGAACATAATTTAATCTTTCTTTGATGATTCAGAAGGCACTTCAGGATCTTGCAGTGCCTCAGGGTCATCATTATCAACATCAATTGTCATTGTAGATGTAGAAGGTGTAGGAGATTGGGCTGAATCTGTAATGACCCTATGACACACCCTGGAGGCTGCTTTTTTGAATAAATCCCTGATATCAGCTTGCTTACTTGTCTTCTTCCTCTTTTGCATAAAAGTAGAGTGCAGAATGTGCAATTGCATAACCTCCTGGGCAGTATACTTGTTCCAGTTACTAGACTGAAGATTATATTGGGAGATATCAGAAATGCCAGTTAATAGTGCTTTCCGGTTGATAAAGTGCCAGATAACACAGCTTTTACTGTAACAATGTCTGAACTGGTGACCTAAATGTGAAACAGAAATTAAAAGGTACAGTACCAAAAGTAAAATCCCTGAAAGCTGCATGGAAACTTTTTAAAGACACGATAATAGAGGCTCAACTTAAATGTATACCCCAATTTAAAAAAACATAGTAAGAGAACCAAAAAAGAGCCACCATGGTTAAACAACAAAGTAAAAGAAGCAGTGAGAGGCAAAAAGGCATCCTTTAAAAAGTGGAAGAGGAAAATCCTAAATTTCCTAATGAGGAAAATAGAAAAGAGCATAAACTCTGGCAAATGAAGTGTAAAAATATAATTAGAAAGCCAAAATAGAATTTGAAGAACAGCTAGCCAAAGACTTCAAAAATAATAGCAATTTTTTTTAAATACATCAGAAGCAGAAAGCCTGCTAAACAACCAGTGGGGCCACTGGACGATCGAGATGCTAAAGGAGCACTCAAAGATGATAAGGCCATTGTGGAGAAATTAAACGAATTCTTTGCATCGGTCTTCACTGTTGAGGATGTGATGGAGATTCCCAAACCTGAGCCATTCTTTTTGGGTGACAGATCTGAGGAACTGTCCCAAATTGAGGTGTCATTAGAGGAGATTTTGGAACAAATTGATAAACTAAACAGTAATAAGTCTCCAGGACCTGCTGGTATTCACCCAAGAGTTCTGAAGGAACTCAAATGTGAAATTGCAAGATTACTAACTGTCATCTGTACCTATCATTTAAATCATCTTCTGTACCAAATGACTGGAGGATAGCTAATGTGATGCCAATTTTTAAAAAGAGCACATAGATGTCAGGCACATAGATGAATATAATTTGTTGGGAAATAGTCAACACGGTTTTTGTAAAGGGAAATCATGCCTCACCAATCTACTAGAATTCTTTGAGGGGGTCAACAAGCATGCGGACAAAGGAGATCCAGTGGATATAGTGTATTTAGATTTTCAGAAAGCCTTTGACAAGGTCCCTCACCAAAGGCTCTTAAGCAAAATAAGCAGTCATGGGATAAGAGGGAAGGTTCTCTCATGGATTGGCAACTGGTTAAAATATAGGAAACAAAGGGTAGGAATAAATGGTCAGTTTTCAGAATAGAGAGAGGTAAATAGTGGTGTCCCCCAGGGATCTGTACTGGTCCCAGTCCTATTTAACATATTCATAAACGATCTGGAAAAAGGGATAAACAGTGAGGTGGCAAAATTTGCAGATGATACAAAACTACTCAAGATAGTTAAGTCCCAGGCAGATTGCGAAGAGCTACAAAAGGATCTCACAAAACTGGGTGACTAGGCAACAAAATGGCAGATGAAATTTAATGTTGATAAATGCAAAGTAATGCACATTGGAAAACATAATCTTAACTATACATATACAATGATGGGGTCTAAATTAGCTGTTACCACTCAAGAAAGAGATCTTGGAGTCATTGTGGATAGTTCTCTGAAATCATCCACTCAATGTGCAGCGGCAGTCAAAAAAGTGAACAGAATGTTGGGAATCATCAAGAAAGGGATAGATAATAAAACAGAAAATATCATATTGCCTCTATATAAATCCATGGTAGGCCCACACCTTGAATACTGCGTGCAGATGTGGTTGCCCCATCTCAAAAAAGATACATTGGAATTGGAAAAGGTTCAGAAAAGGACAACAAAAATGATTCGGGTATAGAACGGCTTCCGTATGAGGAGAGATTAATAAGACTGGGACTTTTCAGTTTGGAAAAGAAGCGACTAAGGGGGGATATGATAGAGGTCTATAAAATCATGAGTGGTATAGAGAAAGTAAATAAGGAAGTGTTATTTACTCCTTCTCATAATACAAGAACAAGGGCCACCAAATGAAATTAATAGGTAGCAGGTTTAAAACAAACATAAGAAAGTATTTTTTCACGCAAGGCACTGTCAACCTCTGGAACACCTTGCTGGTGCTGTGAAGGCTAATACTGTAATGGGGTTCAAAAGGGAGCTAGATAGATTCATGGAAGATAGGTCCATCAATGGCTATTAGCCAGGATGGGCAGGAATGGTGTCCCTAGCCTCTGTTTGCCAGAAGCTGGGATTGGGTGACAGGGCACCCTTTGGGGCACCTGCCATTGGCCACTGTCAGAGGACAGGATACTGGGCTTGATGGACCTTTGGTCTGACCCAGTATGGCAGTTCTTATGTTCTTATGAAAGGCTCCCTACCTCAGTATCAGTCCCCACTACCCTCCCCCCAACCACTGGCACACACCCCAGGCCATGGACGTCTTTTTAATAATTTTTTTTCTTGGGAGCCATTTGTGGTTCATAATTGATTGCTCAGTTAGAGATTTTTTTAAATTGGATATAACATTTTAAATGGAATAGTTAAACCGTTTCATGTCTAGCTATATGGTAACGAGTGAAGTTAATGTATCTGACTGGTGAAGTTAAACACATTTGTGTTGCATTTTTAAATGATTTCCAGAGTACACAGACAGACACCATGTTTAGTATTTGCCCAAATCTAAATAAATAAATATGGGTAGACTTAGAAGGCTTAGATTTTTATTGGTAAATGTTGTTTTCACCATACCCACATAAACTGACAAAAAATATTTCCATCGCTAATCAAAATTTACAGATAAGCAAAGTATGAAAAATGCTTCATGAGAACTTATTTTGACATGTGATGTTGCCAATTTGTGTTTTAATGGTTATAAAGCTTTAACTTCTTGACTCTTAACATCTGCTGTCACTAAATAATTATTGCCTCACCCCCTATTAATTTCCCACAAGTGTGAAAATTTAAATCAACGATAATTTAAAAAATAAACATTGATATTATTCATGTAAATTATTTTTAAAAAATTAAATTCTGCCGAGTGTAAATATGGGTGATAGCAAATTACAATAGAATACCTTACGTACAATGCAACCTAAGTCTAGAAGAATGTAAGGGAGTAAAAGCTGATGTATTTTATACCTTCTTTTGGCATGTAAGTGAAGTTATTTTAGACGCAGACTCTCAGATTTAGACTCTCTTGGACATGCTCACACTCAGGGGCGGCTCCAGGCACCAGCGCAGCAAGCGGGAGCAGCAGATCACCCGCAGAAACGCCGCCGAATCCGCGTGACCAGTGGACCACCCGCAGGCATGCCGCCGAAGGCCGCCTGACTGCCGTGCTTGATTTACACATCACCCCTAAATTGGGCCCTAAGGCTAACTGAGGCTAAGGGAGACCTGGCTGGTGTACCACAATGAAGGGACAGAAAGAAGGCCATGGAAAAGCCACAGGAAGTTATAAGAGGATATAAGTGAAAATAGGGATTGCCTTGTAAGTTACACTAACAATCTCCCTGAGACTGAGTAGGCCAAATTCAGAGGTGACCTATAAGGGGATGCAAAGTCTCATAATGGTAAGTGGGCCTGGGTACAAGAGTCTCTCAGGGTACATCTACACCACAAATTAAGGTGTGATTGCAACTTGGGTAGACATACCCACCCTAGCATTAATCTACCTAGCATGGGTAATGAGAGTGGGGGAGATATGGTGGCATGGACTTCAGTATGGACTAGCCACCCAAGTATGTACCCAGGGTGCCCAGCAAGCTTGTACAGAGGTGGCTAGCCCATGTCAAAGCCCTTAATTTGCAGTGTACTCATACCCTAAGTGGGTCTAGTTTGGCATAACATACATATTGAGAGGGCCAAAAGAATGTGTCAGTTACACTATCTTAGATTTACCCTCTGAATCTGGTCCAGTACTGGCGGCTAATTTGGCATCTGGATATTTTAAGCAGAGCTATAAAACAAATAAGGCTTTGAAATATCTTGTTCCCACAAGCAGCACATGCCAGATGACATGATTATAACATTAAGACTGGAACAAGAATGGGTCAGGAGTCTATTTCCTGTTTTTGTTATGGTCTTTGTGAAACTTCACTAAAAATATGTCATTTTCCATTGAGAGACACAACGTAGGTGAGATAACGTATTTTATTGGACCAATTTCTGTTAGTGGAAGAGACAAGCCTTCAAGCTTCACAGAGCTCTTCTTTAGGGCTGGGAAGGGGTATTTTCCATTGTTGTTTTGACTTTTATCAGCAGTAAGAACTTTAATTGGCTGGGCATTTCTCTTCTTCATAACAAGCTAATGCCTCAGTAAAGACAGAGGAAGAGAGATCATTTGCCAGTGAAAACAGACTAAATTATAAAATGAAATTGTATTATCATTATTTTATCCTTTCCAACACACACAAAAATATTCTGTAACCTCATTTACTGCACAGTCAGTCCTGACCAGTTGTGGAGCCAAATGTCTGGGCCCACATTTTTAGACAAGATTGTGTACAATTCTGAGTGCAAGCATGCATGTTCATGATTTGTATGTTCAATCACAGTAACACACACACAAATCCCTGAATATGAAGGTCTGAAAATGTACATCTGTGACTATTAGTTGTCTGCAATTCTGTTTTATTTCACACTTGGCTACATAGTTACATAAAATAAACATCAAGAGTGATGCAAATGCATAGTCTTTTTTTTAACTGGAATGTAGTGCTTTTTAATCATACTCTTCTACTGTATTTTCAGCTCTCTGCCAGTACCTTAAAGCTCTTGCTAATGATTTAGCATACAAAGTATTGCAAGTGTAAACTGCCCCTGTGGTGATGGTGAATTTTGATCAAAAAGAAAAATAGGAGTTATGGACTCAAGGAAAGAGAGACAGGAGATAATAAAATTCCTGACTCTTATACACCATATGGAAAATGTATCTCACTTTTAATGATGCAAGTGGAGGGTCATTTAGCATAGGTGCTGGAACTACATGTGCTGAGCATGCTGTCGCATCCCCTGGCTTGAAGTGGTTTCCAGCATATAGAAGGTTTACAGTTTGGTTCAATGGCTCTCAGCACCCCCACTATACAAATTGTTCCAGCACCCCTGTCATTTAGTGTCTAGAATGCCATCCCACATGTAGAGTTGAAATGGTGGGTGGGGTCAGGAGTGCTGAAGTACAGCAGCAGCACATCCCCAGAGCCCAGGTCAAGGATTGGGCTCCAATATCCTTTAAGAGAGAAGCCATCTATGGCTCTAAGTTCCCATTGTGTGGAAATCGGTCACCTATGTTCCTTTACCTTTCCCCCTCTACACAAATTGGCTCGAGAGGCCAGAAATCACCCCAGTTTGTGACATGTGCGGAGAGCCATCTGTAGAATTCATGGCCGTCCTCCATTGCCACTTGTAGCCCATGATGTAAGCATGATGGCCCCAGTTTAGGAAAGTACCTGAGCATATGTTTAAAGTTAAACACGTGCTCAAGATACTATGATAAGTGCAGTATAAAAATGTATATAGAATAGAATAGAAGGCCCATTGAGCATAGGTAAGGAGTCCATGGATTAAATTGAGGGAAACACAGAAAGAGTTAAGGTTGTTGATAGATCATTAACTCTCAATTTCCTGGATGTTAATTACATAGTTATGTTGTTTTCAATTAATTTATCTCTATTTACAACCTGACATGTTTTAACTAAGCTTTTTGTACAGGAATATTAATCACATACAGCATCAACACGATGCAAATTTAGGATCTGCTGATTCAAGCCTTAAGGCAAAGAAGCAGCTCCATTAACACTGAAATCTGCAATGTCTGGTCAAGATCATCATTGGCCAGGAGACTCTGAAGATAGCAACACACATAGGTAACCTAGTTTATTAGACTGTGTCATATACAGGCATATCAATTGGCCTGCTAATTATGGCCCCTAATGTTAGGATGTCAACTCATCTGTATTGGAAAGAGGACACCTGTATGTTCACCCACACTCCTCTCCTGCACTTGAGAGGTTATGAGGACATCTCCTCCACCATTTCCAAGACCACCAGTGACAAGGGAAAATGAAGAAAAAGTGAACTGATGGAGTAAGACAGGGGTTCTCAACAGGGGTGTCCTAGCCTCCTTGGGTATCAATAGGTTGCAACCACCTTGCCCTTCCCACAAAGCTAAGTGTATATTGGTCTCAGTTGCATCAAAAGGGGGGGACCCAGAATGGAAAAGATAATTGGAGGGGTTCCCTGAATGGAAAAAGCTGAGACCCACTGAGGCAAATACAAAATTAAAGGGAAGGAGATAATGTCAGGCAGAGACTGGAATTATATATATATTAGGGGAAAACCTCAAAGATGACAAAGTTAAGGAGATTTCTTTTTTATAGAACATTTACTTTAAACAACATTTGGAACCTGTGGTTTCATGGTGGTTTGTGTGCTTCCAGCCAAAGAATAAAAAAGTTCTGAAAACCTTCCCAGCTTGGCACTGGAAAGCTATAATATCTTTCCTCCTCTCTTGCTGCTGTAGTTGAACATCATTTTCCCTTTTGAAAGGGGGACAGCTGTGTGATGTGATAGTCCAACAAAGAAGCAATGTAAATTTTAAAGTACAATTTCATTTTATGACCTTTATACATGAAAAGAACTTACAATGAGGAGTTTGTGAGTGAGACTAACATGTTCATTACCTTCACTATCTCTCATTTTGCAATGCTAAGAATAGCTTATTAAACTGGAACTCTTTAATTATCTGCTCCTTTGTTGACTGATTGGTAAAGGTTTTTGTGTGGAGGGTAACAGGTCACACCTATAATTAATATCAAAATCCCATAACTTCCTGTTGAGTAAGCTATAGTATTTAACTGTAGCATTTGATATAATTGTGAAATTACTTATTTAGAGGGAGTGAGACAAGTTCAGAATCTTGCATCACTTTTGATGATGCCTTTTTCATGAAATGGAAAATCTGTTACCTGATTGTTCTCTTTCTGGAACTGACTCCTCTCCCAGTGAGATATTTTGGTCATACACACTTGTCCCATGAGCTTGGCCACGCTCCTTTCACTCCAGTTGGGTAACTTCCAAAGCTGTATAGAAACACTAAACTCTCTATGCCAAATTAAACAAACGTTTTAAACGGTGTACCTTATACAACAGTATTAATGATTTACATGGAGGACCTCAGAGAAGTTTTCATAGAAGCATCCAAGAATTTATCCAAAGTGGGTAAATCAATGGAAAGACCAGTGGAAAGATCAATCCCAGAAAATAAATGATCAGGTAACATTTTCCTCTTTGGGTTGTGACCTCTCTTTCAGTTTGAAATATTTGGGACACAGCAATCAAGAAATAAAAACAGTAGGCGGGAGAGGTAAGTGCGTTAGGGGAACATGCTTTCCTCCCTCCTTCAAATTAGTCTAATTATACTAGTTAGGGACCGCCACTTGGAAGACCTTCCTGCCAAAAGAGGAAATTGTATCCAGGGTCCCCATTATGGTGGCAATATGTGCTTATGTCCAGGAGAGAATCTGCATCACTCCAGCATTTAGACATCAGTTCCTTGGGTCCTTTGCTGATTTAGTTTATTCACTTATCTTTTTCTTTTTTTATTCACTCACTTCAGCTCATACGTGCCACCACCATTTAAGTGCAACATGGACAACCATGAACACCTCATCTTTTCCCCACAAATCCTTCTCTCACTCTGTCTCCATCACAAACCATATTTTCCTCCCCATCACAAAGACTTGAAACTTTGAATCATCTTTAACTGTATATTCAGACTCTCATCTCTACACCATTGTTCTGCTATAATCCATTCTTCCCTCTCCAGCCCTATACTGCCATTGCCCCTGATCATTTCTCACTTAGGCATCACTGCAACCTCCTTTTCCCACCTTTTCCTTCTTCCAGAAAATTCAAAGTGCTGTTGTTAAAATCAACTTCATCCACTACCTGCCACTCCCCACTCTTAATCCCTTCACTGACCTTCTACACCAAGTTCATGCTCCTTGTCCTGAGCTTCCACAATCTGCATATTTCTGCCCCTGTATACATCTTTGTTCTCATTTCCTCCTATTCCCTTTTCATTCTGCCTAATCTTTTCCCAGATCTCCAGTGGGTGCCCCTTTGTTTCCCCTCTGCCACTCATTTTCATGCCTCATTCAATTCAAATTGATGAACTTTCAAAAAATAAAATGCTGACCACACAAGGGGCTCAGCCTACGTAGAGCTTCATACATAATGTTCCAGGCATGGACCCTGTGATCGGTGTCGGTCCACCTACCC
>NW_020664492.1:1954561-1982441 GCF_002925995.2 Terrapene triunguis
GAGTGCACTTTAGATGCACAAGTAAAGAAATTCCATCTACCTACCTCTTGGATTTCTGTCAAATTGAATTCATTAACTGACATGGGCACAGAAAGCAGCTGCATGTGCAGCAGTTTAATAAAAATTGGATTATATATCCATTGTTTTAGAGGATTACACTGATGACTTTTGTAAGGAGGCAGCGGGTCATGAGCAGTCTGACCCTCAGGTTCCTTCTGGAGGAGCTGCATTTCTGTAAATGACTGGAGAGACAAAGAGAAAAGAAGGGTCAAATTCAGTGCTGCTTTACAGCCCTTGTATTATTACATCAAAGTGGAGTATAAATCAGAACTGCACTTTGTCCCTCAGAGACTAGGGGCTCAGGAAGAGGCTCTCCTTGACAAAATGCCATCTCCCATTGAAAAACTGTAGTTCTTGTCTGAGAAATGTCCCTGTTGACTTTACATTATTCCACCAGACACTCGTCACTGTTCTCGGTGTAGTGGGTGGGAGGCTCAAACTTGGTGGCTATTGTGCTAGGACTATAGGAAAGTGACAGAAGATAGATGAGAGATTTATAGGTCAATGTTCTATATGCAGCAGATTATTATTGAGATCAGGATCAGGGCCCCATTGTGCTAGGAATTGTACAAACACACAGATGCCCCTTTGTTCAACAGCAAACCGATTAGTCACCTGGTCTATGATTTGTCACAATGTCCCAGGATTAGTGCTGCATTAAATTAGTAGCGTCGTCTCCCAATTCTTTGCTTTACTCTCTGCACTGTCAATATCTTAGGCCTGGTCTACACTAGGCTTTTATGTCGAATTTAGCGCCGTTATATCGAATTAACCCTGCACCCGTCCACACCAGGAAGCCATTTAGTTCGACATAGAGCTCTCTTTAAATCGATTTCTGTAATCCTCCCCAACGAGAGGAGTAGCGCTAAATTCGAAATGGCCATATCGAATTAGGCTAGGTGTGGATGGAAATCGACGCTAATAGCTCCGGGAGCTATCCCACAGTGCACCACTCTGTTGACGCTCTGGACAGCAGTCCGAGCTCGGATGCTCTGACCAGCCACACCCCGGGAAAATTTGAATTCCTTTTCCTGTCTGGGCAGTTTGAAGCGCAGTTTCTGTTTGGACACCGTGGCGAGCTCAGCAGCAGTGGCAGCAGTGGCAACGATGCAGAGCTCTCCAGCAGAGATGGCCGTGCAATCCAATAGAAAGAGGGCCCCAGCATGGACGGATCGGGAAGTCTTGGATCTCATCGCTGTGTGGGGAGATGAGTCCGTGCTTGCCGAGCTGCGCTCCAAAAGACGGAATGCAAAGACCTATGAGAAGATCTCTAAAGCCATGGCAGAGAGAGGCTACAGCCGGGATGCAACGCAGTGCCGCGTGAAAATCAAGGAGCTGAGACAAGGCTACCAGAAGACCAAAGAGGCAAACGGACGCTCTGGATCCCAGCCCCACACATCCCGTTTCTACGAGGCACTGCATTCCATCCTAGGTGCGGCCGCCACCACTACCCCACCCCTGACCGTGGACTCTGAGGATGGGATATTGTCCGCGGCCGGTTCCTCCGACATGTTAGCGGACGGGGAAGATGAAGAAGGAGATGAGGAGGACGAGGCAGTCGACAGCGCTGGCACCGCTGATTTCCCCGACAGCCAGGAGCTCTTCATCACCCTGACAGAGATCCCCTACCAACCGTCCCCCGCCGTTACCCCAGACACAGATTCAGGGGAAGGATCAAGCAGTAAGTGTTTTAAATATCTAAACATTTATTTACAACATAACTGGCATATTTAAAATATTAACAGTAGCTAAAGTGCTTTAAAACATGTAAACATTTATTTACAACAAAACAGGAAGATTTAAAATATTAACAGTGGGTAAAGTGCTTCAAAACATGTAAACAAGAAAGTCAAACAAAAGGGGAATCTGTGCAAAGTGTATCATGATTAGTCTGTCTTTGGGCGCCTCAATATGTAGTCCGAACCATTTTCAAAAAATTTCACAATGTCCGCTTCATGATTATAGTGCCCAAAACCCTGCAGTCACTTGTCCCTCCAAGGGCACCTAAGCCAAGAACTGGTCAATGTAACCGGGGATAGAGGCGAGATCCTCCGGGGAGAACTCCTCATACGCCTCCTGCAGGTGTTTTTCCAGCCTCATGAGCAGGTTCCAGGGCAGGGAGAGCTTATTAGGCCCCCCGTGGTAGGACACGTTTCCCTGCCACAACGCCAGCAGGTACTCCGGGATCATGGCCTTGCAGAGCATTGCAGCAAATGGCCCCGGTTTCTGCAGGCTGTCCCGGAGCATCTTCTCCTTCTGGCTCTCCGAGACCTTCAGGAGGGTGATGTCTGGCATGACTCCCTGCTGTGAATTAGGTAGGGTAAAGTTAGTATTGGGACTGCTTGCCCGTCCCTTTACAGAACTGCAACCGCCGGTTTACAGCCACGCGGTTTACAGCCGCGAGGGGGTGGGACAGGGCCAGAGTTCATGCTTGCAGGATTGCTGCCAGCAGAGACTCGCATTGCTTTCTATGTGAAAGGAGGCCAGTGCCACTCTTAAAGTTTTAAGCGGCCACAAGTCTACGGCTTACCATGTTTGCCAGCTAGACAAAGTCCGGTGTCCAGCCCTGCTCCTCAGCTCGCCACAGCAAGACCGCAGGCACTGTAGAAGAGGGCCGAAAATTCGACCTTGTCCTCAGTGCGCGTGTGATAGGTGCTCTGCATGGTCTTGTTCACAGAGAAAGACTATGTTCTCTGTTCACAGATACATTGCTCTGTCTCAGGAATTCACTCCCTTTTTCCAATTCCCACAGCCACATCTGCCCAGAGGCTAGCGCACATTAGGAGGAGGAAGAAGAGGACACGGGAAGACATGTTTGCTGAACTAAAGGCATGCTCCCGAGCACAGGCAGCCCAGCAGACACAGTGGAGGGAGAACTTGTCCCAAATGCACCGGGCAAACATTGAACGGGAGGAGAGGTGGCGACAGGAGGACAGGCAGGCTACTCAAACGCTGCTTGGACTAATGAGGGAGCAAACGGACACGCTCCGCCGCCTTGTGGATGTTCTGCAGGACCGGAGGCAGGAGGAGAGAGCCCCGCTGCAGTCTCTCTGTAACTGCCCTGCCCCGCCACCAAGTCCCATACCCCCCTCACCCAAAGTCCAAACACGGAGGGGTGGAAGGGGCCGTGAAAAATTTCACTCCACCCCTGCGGACTGCTCTACCACTAGAAGGCTCTCATTCCCCAAAATTTGAAAAGTCCTTTCCTACCCGCCTCACACAAGACCCCGTCCAAGTTTCACGCCCCCGTTCCATGTGCGGTTGTCAATAAAGAATACGTTTCTGTTCATTTCTGTTTCCATCCTCTTCTTTTGGAGGGGAGTCTGTCTGAAGGGGGGGGAAGGGGCTTGGTCATTGGACAGGACAGTCACCTTTAGCAGGGGGCAGGTCCAGCAGCAGGGCACATATACAGTGCAGTGACTGGTTATCCTGGTCAGTCTGTGAGGTGGTTTTCATGTTTTGTGTGGTGGGGGGGGTGGTGTTGCTCTGTGACTTGGTGGCGGGGGAGGGCAGGTACAGATCTTATGCAGCGGTCCTTACCCTGCATCACAGAGCCGCGCAGCAGGGGATCTGTAACCCTCCTCCCCCTGCAAGACAGTCACATAGCCGACACATACACGCAGTCCCGGCCAGGAGGGCTGGCAGGCTCCGTTGAAACAACCAGTCCACCACCGCGGAGCCTGTCATTCCTGGAGTTTAGAAGCATCATTTGCATCACAACCCTAAACCCGCCCCCCGCCACAGTCTGCGTCCCAGGTTTAAAACAGTCCCGCGAAAACAGTAATAAAGACAACGGTGTCCATTAACAAAACAGAACAGATTTTATTTTTTGGGAACGGGGTGAAGGGGGTATGTAATTGGAGAGGATAGTCGACGGCAACTGGGTAAAGAAACGGGGGCAAGTTCTGCTTCTGTGTCCACAAACTTAAAAGTCACTGGGTACCCTGCTCAGCCTTGAAACTGGCTTTCAAAGCCTCCCGGATGCACAGCGCGTCCCGCTGGGCTCTTCTAATCGCCCGGCTGTCTGGCTGGGCGTAATCAGCAGCCAGGCTATTTGCCTCAACCTCCCACCCCGCCATAAAGGTCTCCCCCTTGCTCTCACACAGATTGTGGAGCACACAGCAAGCTGCAATAACGATGGGGATATTGGTTTCGCTGAGATCACAGCGAGTGAGTAAGCTTCTCCATCTCCCCTTGAGACGGCCAAAAGCACACTCCACCACCATTCTGCACTTGCTCAACCGGTAGTTGAACAGTTCTTTTTCTGTGTCCAGGGCGCCAGTATAGGGCTTCATGAGCCAGGGCATTAGCGGGTAGGCTGGGTCCCCGAGGATCACTGTAGGCATCTCCACATCCCCAACAGTTATCTTGTGGTCCGGGAAGTAAATACCTTCCTGCAGCCATCTAAACAGACCAGAGTTCCTGAACACGCGAGCGTCATGAACCTTGCCCGGCCATCCGACGTAGATGTTTGTAAACCGTCCCCGATGGTCCACCAGTGCTTGCAGCACCATTGAAAAGTATCCCTTTCTATTGATGTACTGGCTGGCCTGGTGGCCCGGTCCCAGGATAGGGATGTGAGTCCCATCTATAGCCCCACCGCAGTTTGGGAATCCCATCGCAGCGAAGCCATCTATGATGGCCTGCGCGTTTCCCAGGGTCACTACCTTTGACAGCAGTACCTTGACGATTGCCTTGGCTACTTGCATGACAACAACCCCCACGGTAGATTTGCCCACGCCAAAGTGGTTCGCGACTGACCGGTAGCTGTCCGGCGTTGCAAGCTTCCAGAGGGCTATGGCCACTCGCTTCTGGACAGTCAGGGCTGCTCGCATGCGGGTGTCCTTGCGCTTCAGGGCAGGGGACAGCAAGTCACAAAGTTCCAGGAAAGTCCCCTTCCGCATGCGAAAGTTTCGCAGCCACTGGGATTCATCCCAGACCTGAAGCACTATGCGGTCCCACCAATCCGTGCTTGTTTCCCGGGCCCAGAATCGCCGTTCAACAAAATCCACATGCCCCATTGCCACCGTGATGTCCTGGGCGCTGGGGCTCGTGGTTTCTGACAGCTCTGTGCTACTCTCCGACTTCAGGCCCTCACGGCGGTGCCGTAGCCTCCTCGCCTGATTTCTCTGCATCTGCCTCAGGGAAAGGTGTATGATAAGCTGCGAGGTGTTGAGAACGGCCACAACTGCAGCGATGGTCGCAGCGGGATCCATGATCGCAGTGCTGTGGCGTCCGCGCTGTCACTGATCAAAAAGTGCGCGAACTGATTTCCCGCCGGCGCTTTCAGGGAGGGAGGCAGGGCGGTAGTGACTGACGGATGACGACAGTTACCCAAAAGCACCCTCGCCACATTTTTTTACCCAGAAGGCATTGGGGGCTCGACCCAGAATTCCAATGGGCAGCGGGGACTGCGGGGACTGTGGGATAGCTGCCCACAGTGCACTGCTTCCAATGTCGACGCTTGCCCCGTTAGTGTGGACTGACAAAGTCTAATTACTGTCCTTAGTGTAGACACACACGTTCGACTTTCTAATATCGATTGCACATATTCGATTTAACTAAAATCGAACTACTCTCGTAGTGTAGACATACCCTTACAACCACCCTCCAGCCAAGGACTCATGGATATGGGTCCTGGCCATTTCCACCAGAGTTGACACTGAAATAAGACAAGAAACTGGTAACTAGTTAAAGGTTGAAGCGACAACTGTTATTGAAATAACTGAATCTGCTCTATTACCTCAGAGCCAATCATCCCAGTGCCCTTAAATAGTTATAAAATGTAGGTGCAACTACCACATGCTCTGGCAACACATAAGATGAAATTCCTCACCCGTCAAGCTGCAAGTCCCCATATAGGCCAATGTTAAGGGAAAACATGATCTCTTATGGAAGGCTTTGTACCTATGAGTGATGGTAAGGACCTTCCTGCACTGCCCAGGGTATAGGGAAGAAGGATACAGAAACTGACTTCTAAACACAAAGGGACTCCAGCCCACTGTATCAAGCTGCAGCACTAATCAATGTTGCCGGCTTTGTAACTCAAGTGCACCCTGGAAATAAAGTTGTATCAAAATGGGGAACTCTCCACATACCAGTCTTGACCAAAAGTGCCATCAGACATGTGGGGATGAAGGATGGTGTCACAGTTAAGGTTGGCCTGTGGCTTAGGAGTGGTGGGAAAGTACAAAGTACCTATAAACTGCAATTGCGCACATTTTAGTGCTGCTTGTGGACCACCAACTGACTGACTCCTAATAGCATTTGCACATAACCAAACAGACACGATCAGCACTGATAGTTCCTAGAGCATTCGTCCATGGTGCACACAGTTTGCTTTCAATACCAACTGCCCCATGTTAGTTTACTCCTGCTTTGATTGTTCAGGTGTGCATTTTGGGGATGAATTTTGGGGATGTCAGTTTGTCAGCACACACTCTGCTCCCACAACCCCAACCATATTTTCCATAGCCTGTTGGCAACACATTAAAAGATTTCCCTGACGTTGTCTGTGTGATCTACAAGGTTTGGGCAAGCAAAATGCTTCTTTGACATTCTATCAAAATATAGAGGAGTAACTATGAATTACGCTAAAGTTTTACCGCTACTGAAATATACATACTAAATAAATCTATGTTTATCTACAGTTTCCATTGTCTAATAGACCTAAAGTGTCTTATTCCCAGCCAGTGGTGGGACAGTCTAATGATTATATATTGAGTTGTAGCGTAAAACGGGCTCCTAAAGGGTGTGTCTGTAAAGCACACCTGTGCTGCTTTATTCATCTAGGTTAGTTCTTTGTATTCTCATTTATATTTAGCACATTCAAGAGTACCCAAAAGCCAGGCAAAGGGTGGAGAGAGCAAACAAATTCAAGACTAGCTTTGAACTTAGGCAGCCCCTGGCCATGTCAACAAGCCACAGACATGCATTGCATGAACACTTCAAATGGGAAGGGTGTGATGATAGCAGTTGTATCTGTCCTAAGGTATATTTGTTATACCTCTAGTGTATTTTTAAAAACCTGATAGAGAGATATGCAAGCTGGTCACTTTAAAGTCCTTGGGTAACATTTTAAAAAGTGGCTAAGTGACTTGGGAATTTTAGTCCTATTTTCAAAAGTGATCTTTAGGAACTTAAATCCCAGACACAGGCTTCTAAATGCCTAAGGGACTTCTGAAAATTGGACTTAGGCACTTTTGAAAATTTTACCCCTTGCCTTAAAAAACAAGACATAAGTCCCCTAAAAGCGCAAACTGGAACAAAAGGTTTTCTGTGGAAAAGAGATAGCTAGTGGGTTAAAAATCTGCAGCTCAGACGTATTCTACATCGCGGCCCGCATACTAGAGATGGTTTTGCCCCATAGCAACTAAGCTGTTTAAACATTCCTTCCTCTTTAGCTCAAAATGCAGGAGTATTGCCGCTAGATCCAAAGGTTCCTCGTTCAAATCCCAGCAGGTATTAATTCCTGCCACCATCTCACATACCCCTCAAGGAACATTTCATTCAACTAATTAAAGAGGCTGCTTTTAAAAAGTGTTTATGGGGAAATGGTCCCTTCTCATTCAGAAAGTTCCATATGTAACTCTGGGTTATATCTGCCTACTTTACTGACCAAAGGGAATTTTGGCCTGGTCTACATACAGTTTTTGTTCTGGTCTAATTATACTGGTTAGGTGAGTGATTTTTTTTACTGAAATAGTTACAAGCCCCACTTGGATGCAGTTATACTGCCTGATACTAGTATACCGATACTAGCTTTATGACATGCTGGGGTGCAATCCAGACCTGTGCAGGCCTGTGTCACCACTTGCCCTGCCACCCGGGTTGCCTTACAATGCTTTGCTGCTGCACTTCCCAACCTGGATTGCTCACAACCAGCCTACAAGCATGCAAGTCACGCCCTGATTGTCTGTGTACAGCCACAGCCCTGGTCCAGCAGCCCTGACCCCAGCAGTCTGTCAGCAAACACGAGTCACACTCTGGCTTCTAGCTGCCCTGGTTACTACTTGCAGGGTGACCCCAATGCACACACAGTCCCGGATTTCACCCCCCCAAAAAGTGTCTTTTGCACTGTACAGCCCTCTCTGGACACCCAAGACGTAGCAGGCCCTTCACATATTTGAAGAGTTCCCCCCAAGCATGCCCAGTTTTTTTAACCTTTCCTCATGGGTCAGGTTTTCTAAACCTTTTATCTTTTTTGTGGCTCTCCTTTGGACTCTCTCCAATTTGTCCACATCTTTCTTAGACAAATTAATTAAAAATATTTTTGTGAGGTGGCAATGTTCCCACTCTCGTTCAGTTAAAATGTATGCAAAATTTACTGTCTTTCCTGCAGTTTGGGTTCATTGGTAACTCAGGACCAGTATCTTAGAACAAGATCAGCCTAAGCTTTCTCCTCCTACCCAGCTCTTCCTAGGGTTTCCTGAAAGACCTCCAAGCTCTTGCTCCCTCTTATATCTGGGTGGAGTTATGAAGCATGTACCTGCCATAATGGATGAAATCCTTGCCCCGCTGAACTCAATTGGAGTCTTGCCATTGATTTAATTGGGCCTGGATTTCACCCAAAGACTAAGCAGAACTTTCTAGCAACTTTATGCAGGTACTATCTCCTGCTAACAGAGTGAGTGAAGGGTAGATCCTGCCAACCTGCTGCACCATCTTATGTCACAGATGGGGCAGAATAGCTGGACATGATGTTTCTGAGATGAGAAATGTGCAGGTATGAAACAAAATGTCTCATTCTCATTCAGCAGTGTGTGCAATGACTCTTAGTAGCAGAACATAGTGTAAGTGAAAGGCGTTTGATTGGTAGTCTGGGGAGGCGTATGACTGGTTTCCTTCTACCACAGCTTCCCAAGCCCTTCTCCCTTCGTCGAGGTTTTCAGAAAGGCTTTTTTGCTACTTTAGGGCATAAAAATGAAGCGGCCAGATTTTCAGGGGCACCCATTGTGATTAACAGGAGCTGTTGGGTGCTGAGATCGTATGAAAGTCTGGCCCTTAGTCTGCCCAAGAGGAATCAAAGCACTGACACTATCACATTCAATCAGGGCCACAGCATAGTCATACACAGAGCCCCTGCACACTGCTTCAGAAGAGACAGAAGGCAGCCATTTACCAAATACTTCAAATGAGACCCGGACAACTCCTCAGATGCAAACATGGCACTCTGTCCTACTGAAAAATGCAGCATTGCTGTTCTATGGACAATACCCCTAGTTACGAGATATGTCTTGATGTGTACACAACTGAGAAGACTCTTTTAATAGTTACTTACCTTACCTTCATGTATTCTCCTGCCATGGGATGTGCCCCCACACTGGTCCTGCAAGAGATGAATTGGGCCACGTGGGTCCAATCAGCTAATTAGGCTGGAAATGGGGGAGGGGGGAGCTTTTGGTTGGAGGCAGCTCATTAGAGAGAAGCTCACCTGTGAGGGACAGGTGGGGCTTCTACAAAAGACAGAAAATTGGAATCAGAAGGGGCTGCAGGGAAGAAGTTTGCAGTGACTCCTGGGGGGGCAGAGTGGGTGCTGCAGAGCTGAGTTAACTAAAGTTACTCCCTGGGAGGAAGGAGTGAAGAGACTGGCAAACCCAGAGGAGTGGGGAGAGCCAGGAGGTATGGAAGCAGCTCAGGGAAAGGCAGGGAATGGAGCTTGGCTGCAGTGTAGAGGGTCCCTGAGTCGGAACCTGGAGTAGAGGGTGGGTCCAGGTTCCTCTGCCAGCCACAGCAGGAGTAGCACTCTGAGGCAGTGAAACAGAAGACTGCCTGAGACTGCTTGATGCACCTCCTACCCTGCCTCACCCCTCCGTAAGGGGAAACCACAGTAGTGACCTGACTGGAGAGCTGAGTCACAGAAAGGATGCTGCAGTTCCTGGAGCAAGAGAGCGGTTGCAGAGAACAAATTGATGGGGTGTAACCACTGGAAGGGTCATTGGCCTGATCAAGCTGCAACAATGCGGTCTCTGGCAGGACACAACTGAGAGCATCAATTCAGAACAAATTGCTTAGAGCAGGGCAGTTACAGCCCAAGGCTGGGGTTCCTTTACCATTAAGGCAAACCAAACCAGCCAAACAGAGAGGACTTTGGTGTCACCCCACTGGCTAACCATAAGTCATACAAGCAATTCCCTTAGACACTGCAGTTTCTCAGTATCACCACCAGTGCCACTTGTTATGGGGAAGAATGGTTATTGTGACGAAGTGGGACTGTTCTTAATGTTTCCTCTGAATACTGTGTGGGTGCCTCAGTTTCCCCTATGCATTTCTTAAGTCTCCAGTGTGCATAAATGGCCAACACTCTGTATCCTGGCAACAAATGGCTGGGGCCCTTCCCCCCTGCAAGGGAATAGCTAAAGGTGAACAAAGAGATCAGGTGACCTCCTGGCCCAGGAAAGAGACAAAGGCCAGAAAGGAGGGGCTGGAGGGGTTTTCAGTTTGGAGCTGGCTGGGGACGAGGAGTGAGTGCAGACAGGGTTGTCTGACTCGCTGGGCCCCAGACCCGGCTGAGAGGTCCTGTTCTCTGTACCTACAAGCTCTGTTTTAGACTGTGTTCCTGTCATCTAACAAATCTCTGTTTTACTGGCTAGCTCAGAGTCACGTCTGACTGCGGAGTGGGGGTGCGTGCGGGACCCTCTGGCTTCCCCAGGACCCCACCTGGGCGGACTCGCTGTTGGAAGCACACGGAGGGGCAGAGGATGCTGAATGCTCCAAGGTCAGACCCAGGAAGGTGAAGCCGTGGGAGCTTCTTGCCCTGAAGACAGTCTGCTCCAAGGGAGAGGAGGCTCCCCAGAGTCCTGACTGGCTTTGTGGGGAGCAGTCCCAGAGTATCGCCCGGGGACTCCGTGACAGTTATGAAAACCAATACCTGAGTAAAAGAAAAAGGGTTCTCCCAATCCCAAAGGACCAAGCCCCAGACCCAGGTCAATATACAAGTCAGATCTTACCCACAAATCACGCTGTTGCCAATCCTCTAGAATCTAAAATCTAAAGGTTTATTCATAAAAAGAAAGAAATATAGATGAGAGCTAAAATTGGTTAAATGGAATCAATTACATACAGGAATGGCAAAGTTCTTGGTTCAGGCTTGTAGCAGTGATGGAATAAAGTGCAGGTTCAAATCAAGTCCCTGGAGTACATCCACAGCTTGGATGGGTCATTCAGTCCATTGTTTCAGAGCTTCAATGTAACAAAGTTCCTCCAGAGGCAAGAAGCAGGATTGAAGACAAGATGAAGTCCCCTTTGGAAATCCTGGACAGTTTATGGATTGTGGTGCTGGATGGGGGGTCGGGGCAGTCAGGGGACAGGGAGCGGGGCGAGTTGGGTAGGGGGTGGGGTCCTGAGGGGCAGTTAGGGTGGGGATTCTCAGGGGGTGGTGGTCAGGGGACAAGGAGCGGGGGGGTTGATGGGTTGCGGGTTCTGAGGGGGGCAGTCGGGGGCAGGACGTGGGTGGGGATCGGATGGGGGGACAGGCTGTTTTGGGAAACCCCGAAACAATTTTGCAACCCCAATGTGCAGGGCCGGCTTTAGGAAGTGCGGGGCCCGATTCGAACAGTTTTGACAGGGCCCTGGCAGGGATGACTTAAAAAAAAACACGTAAAAAAACACGTGGGGCTTGTATTCACCGGGCGGCGCTCCAAGTCTTCGGAGGCGGGACCTTCACTCGCTCCCGATCTTCGGCGGCACTGAAGGACCCACTGCTGAAGTGCCGCTGAAGACCTGGTAGGGAACCGGTTGTTAAGATTTTGGCAGCTCATCACTGTGAATATCCAAATTATATCCTTCATATTGAGAGCTGTAAACTGTATGTCTTTCTCCAGGGATGGGATTATAGATGCCAGCATAACCATGCAAAACTTCAGCTTGTGGATAAATCTGTAAAGGTTGTGAAGATCGAGGATAGGTCTCCAGCTTCCCTTCTTTTTGGGGATTAGGAAGTAATTAGAGTAAAAAACCTAATATGTTCTATTGTTCCTTGCTGGAGGAAGGACTCCACTTCCTGTATGAGAATCCCCTTGTGAGAATCGTCCCTGAAGACAGATGGAGATGGGTTTTTTTGGAGGAGGTAGGGAAGTAAATTCAATTGTATAGCCAGATTGGAGGCTATCTAACACCCACATGTTCATTGTTATGGCACTCCAGTTGTGGAAACAGTGCTAAACTATCACTGAATAGTTTGTTGAGATTGAGCAGCGGTGGTATCATTAGTGGTTTGCAATTCTCAAACTTGTCAAAAATATTTTTTCACCAGGGGATGGGATTGAGCTGGTATTGTAGATGCAAGTGGTGAAGGGAAATGAGACTTCTGTACTCTCTGCCTCTTACAAGGAGGGTCATAAGACCGCTGGTGATAAAACTGTTGAGATTCTGATCTAAGTCTGTAAGGCTGTCTGTGATATTTCCTTTTCGGGGCAGGCGTATATATTCCCAGGGAGCAGAGGCTGGCTCTAGAATCCTTTAAAGTGTGCAAGGACTCATCCATCTTTTCACTGAAAAGGTGAGCTTCATCGAAGTGCAGGTCTTCTGTGGTGTTCTGGACCTCCCTGGGAAATCCCCAGGTGTGCAACCATAATTCCTGGTGCATTCGAATAGCCATTGCCATCAACCTAGATGATGCGTCTGCTGCATTTGTTAGGGGACCCAGAGGGATGGGGGCTCTGTGAGGAGCCCACCCTCCTTGGTAAATAGGTAGTGGAAGGAGGTCCATGCCCCTGGGGACTGGATGCCTTCCAGGGAAAGGAGGCACTTAAGTCCACTTGTAAGAGGTTTGAAGTAAAGGCAGCATTATGGGAAGCTGCCAGTAATCTTTCAAGTTTGGTGCTATTCCAGCAAAGGCTACTGGAAGATTATAAATTAGAGTTGGGGTGGTTAAAAATGATTTGGCACCATAGGGTTTGGAGTCAAAAGCAGAGTTAACAGACCACCTTAAGAGACAGGAGCTGGGACTTGGTCTTAGGGGAGCGGAGGAAAAAAAAGGTTTCAAAGTGAAAAACGGCAGGGTTTGCAGGAGTGGGTAACAACCCCCACTCTTCTCCCTGAGCCAGGATAAAAAGCTGGGGGTAAGGGTTCCCAGCTGTTTAGACTTAGGGAGCCCGACCATTTTCTCACTTTTTTCTTCTTTTTTTTCTTCTCTTCCTCCTCCTCCTCAGTTTGCTTAATTTGATGCTGTTAGCCTGTACTTTAAAATAACTTCACAGGGTTGCTTTCCACCCCATCTCCCTCTCTCAAACTTATGGTTTTTCTGAAGTTTTAATGGAGGGTACTTTAGATATTTATGTGAAATGTTTGGGTTTTTTTTTTTTTTCAAAAAACATGTTGGGAGAGAGGGGAAAAAAGTAAAATTGGGGATTACCGGTACAGGGCTGGGTTGGGGCCGGCTCTGGCCCCCAGAAGGGGCGGGGCCTTGGGTGGAAGGGGTGGGGATGGGGGGGTCAGAGCCAGCCCTGGCCCGCCCTGTACCGGTAAGTGCCCTCCCCCTCCCCCGCTGGGATAGCAGCGGCAGCCGGGGGCTCCGGCAGCTATTTAAAAGGCCCAGGGCTCGGCCCCCACTACTGCCCCAGGCCCTTTAAACTGCTGCCAGAGCCCCCAGCTGCTGCTGCTACCCCAGGGCAGCGGCAGCCAGGGGCTCCGGGGGCTATTTAAAGAGCCCGGGGCTCCCCTGCCTCTACTGCCCCGGGCCCTTTAAATAGCCCCCGGAGCCCCGCCACTACTCTGGAGCTCTGGGGACTATTTAAAGGGCCCAGGACCCCCCTGCTTCTACCGCCCTGGCCCATTAAATAGCCCCCGGAGCCTTGGTGTAGCGGCGGGGGGGGCTCCGATGGCTATTTAAAGGGCCCAGGGCAGTAGAGGCAGCGGGAGCCCCAGCCCTTTAAATAGTCCCCAGACTATTTAAAGGGCCTTGGGAAGCTGGGCCGCCCCGGTACGGCACACCGGCTCTTGCCGGTACGCCGTACTGGGGCGTACCAGTTTACTTTCACCTCTGGATGGAAGTCTGCTGGATTCTGTTGACATTTTTAAAGTAAAGATGCATGGGCGACCATGGAGATAAAAGTTTTTTACTGACTTTTTGAACAATCCCGAGGTAAAGACAGCAAAGGGTAAAAGGCAGGGAGGGAAGTAAACGGTTGGGAGTAAAGAAAACTTAGTTTGATAGCATCCCGTCTGGCAAGAAATCACTTATCAATGGTTGTGAAACCCTCATTTTTGTATTGTTTTATCTTTATGGCTCCCACTTTTCTATTGTTAATCTGTCTGGTTCTCTAATTTTCTGTCTGCTGTATAATTAATTTTGCTAGGTGTAAGTTAATTAGGGTAGTGGGATATAATTGGTTAGAGAATTATGTTACAATACGTTAGGATTGGTTAGTTAAATTTCCGCAAAATGATTGGTTAAGGTATAGCTGAGAATATTACTATATAAACTGGGGTCAAACAGGAAGGGGAGGGAAGGGAAATTGGAATCATGTTTGCTAAGTGGGGGGACGGGAATAGGGAACTAGGAATGGGGAACAGGGACACAGGCCAGGCTCTGCGGTGTCAAAGCTGGGAACAGAACACTGGGGAACAGACTCTATTGGCCTATAGAGATAAGCCCGACTGGTGTAAAGGGCTTTGGAATACGCTTGCTTGGAAACTAACCCCAATAAACATCGCATTGTCTGCACTTTGGACTTCTGATCTTTTGCTGCTTGCTGTCTGTGTGACAAGAACCAGGGAAGTGGGAGGGTAAAGGGAAAGCCCTCTAACAGCATCAGCTTCTGATTGAAGTGCAGTTCTGGCCCCCAGCTTGCCTTCATCAATAAGAGCCTAGCAATGAGCGCTGTTCTGTTGTGATTGTCTACCAAATCTGAGAATTGTGAGTAGTTGAGATAGTTGTTCTTAGCCAACAGCCCTCAATAGTTCCTATACAAAACTAAAGGCTACTAGATGTGAATACTTTTCTTCTAGATGTTCAGACTCCTTGTCAGAAGGCGTTGATTTAATGTTTTGTGTCTAGCTCTGTCCATGGCTGCCTGGACCATCAGAATTCAGAGCTGGCTGGGTAAAATGAAATTCTGCTCCCTGGGCTGGGACAAAATATCATTTCCTTGCCCTCTTGAAGGTAGGGGCACATGCGGCTGGCATATGTAAAACTGTTCTAGCAGGTTCTAGACTACTTTCGTTGACGGGAAATGCTATTTGACTGGATTTAGTGGTTGGCTGAATATCTAGGAGCTGGTGCTGGGTATGCTGGGCCTCCTCCAGGGAGATCTGGAGTGCTTCTGCCACCCTGCGTAATAACTCCTGAAATGGTTTAGGGGCATCCGGTAGGGATGGAGATGCTGGAGTGACTGCTTTATCAGGAGACAAAGAATTTCACCAGTATCAGAGGAACAAGTTCAAAGTCCTCATCTTCAGCAAGGTCAGGAGGAAGTTCCCTCAGAGGAGAATGGGGATGCATTCCCTGGCAGAACACATGGATTCTGTATATCTGGCATATGGGCCCCATGTTCCCCAGTATGGCCATTATGCCAGATCTGGAGGGGGTTGTTGAGGTCCCCAAGGCATGAGGTTCCTGCAGTCCCAAGGTGAGTGCCGGGGAGGAGGCTTTAGATCTCATTGGGCTAACAGTTCTCAGCAGAGGAGATGGTGGGTGTTCTGATGGCTTGGATTCTCCCCAGGAGGAGAAGAAAGGATCCAAGTCCACCGGCGGTGCTGATGCTGGAAAGGCATAGCTGGAAGATGGGGTAGATTTCTGTCCAAGGTAGCATCCCTTTGTGGAGTCATTCCCCCTCAATAGGGAAGATCCTGATGATGGGGGAAGAGCAAAGACATCCTCCAGTGTGGTATAAGTCTGTGACCACCCTGGAGTGCAAGGGGTTGATGGAGTGAGACTTCATGTTTCTACTGTCAGTGGCAGCCACTCTGATTGTACTGGAACTGATGGATCCCAAGATTTCAACTTTGATGGGACCGGTGGAAGGGTGCTGCTGTAATGGGGTTTGGTACTGATGGAGCCCTCACTTTATGGGCTTTAGAATCCTGTCTCTGGGACTTCATACTCCTTAGAGGCTGACTGAATATGTTTGCTTGACTTATGTGGCGTTGTGCAGACAATTTCTTAGCCAACTTAAAAGGGGACCTACTTTTGTTTGTATGAGTGTTCTCTGCCTTCCTGACAAGACCCTGATGGGGAGGTCTGTGCATATAAGCTCCACTGTAGCAGAGTCAGACCTCGTAACGGGAAGTGCCGTCAGTATAGGAACAGGTGGTAGTGGACAGTATAAAGCTTCTTAGTGTGTCTGGATCTCCTTCAGCAAGGCTGGGTTATGCATTTTGAATCTTCCATCCTGAAGTTTGCTACCTTGCTTCTGAGTGGGAGAAAATGAAAGATAAAATGTGCTCCGATTAGATCATAAAGACATTATTAGTTTCCAAGAAGAAATTTACAGATAATGTGTATATATAAGGATATGGATCCTCTTCAGAAACGGCTGTCAGAACCAAGTGGTGAGAAAATACTATATTATTTTGGGGATCAAAAATCCACGGCTATAATCTCATAGCCCTTATCAGAGAGAGACATTTCTTTCTTTTTTGAATTTGGTGAATAGACTGTTTGCCTTCTTCCAGAGTTTTCTACTTTTTTGATGCTGCTGTGATTGTGGTGATGATGTTGCACTTTCTAAGCTTGTCTTTGTCCTGTGAGTCTGAAAATGTTGAGGCTCTCGTTATCTCCCTGACTTCTAGCTATTTTAAGCAGTTTGATGCTCACTGCTTTGGCCCCATCCCTTCAGACTCTTTGTTGATCATTTCCCTGGAGGAGGCTGGAGATGTGAGTCCTGCATCATACAGTGCTTTGGGGTGCACCAGACTAGAGCAGTTCCTAGGTCCTGTGGCATGATGGGGTGTACTCCCTACTTCTTCCTGATTGTGTATAGCATTCTCAGGTGGAACATTGCCCACAAGAAATTCTTTGTACAGGTAACCATTTATCCCTCCCTGCTATAAGATGAGTTTGCCTGGAGGATTTCCTTGATAGTTGGATCTGACATATTAAGCCCTTGATTTTGGTAAATCACTTCTGGGACAGAGACTTGTCCAACAGAGGTGCCCCTTAGAACAGTCAAGGGGATAAGTCACTGAGCAGGGGCAAGGTGGCTTTTTTGAGTGTCATTTATCACAAACTCATGTTTCATTAGAACTCTCATGATGGCTTCTTGGTAGTGCTTTAAAGAACAAGTGATCCAGGAATGGATTGAATCTGTTTCAGGGTTACCAGAATTTTCTTAAATGCCCTTGGTGCTGCCAAGACGACAAATGAGTGTGTTTTGGAGTGGGAGGGAGTCACAGTGTGCCAGAGCCTGAATCTTCCTGGTCTCTGAAAATGGTCCAAGGGTTCATCTCTTTCCCCTCCCCACATTAGAAGTCAGAGGACAGGTTGCTCCTGGTGTACTGTGCTGCCCTCAACCCTTGGTGAGGGGGCGCTGGGCCCAGACAAACTGGCCTTTGGAGGCAAAATGGGCAAAGTCTAGCCTTGGAGGCAAAATCTGTGTTCTATTTTCTCTGCTTGTTTATACACTCTAAAGGAAGCAGAGTTAACAGTCAGCAGATTGGAGTTCAGTGGCCCCATTGTATCAGTTTTACATGACTACACCTGCATTTTAACACACGACATGGGTCACTAATGTGCTCTAATGGCAGTCACAAAATCCTTGCATGAGGACTACTGAAGGGTTGCTCAGGGCCTGCCAAGATGCTGCGCTAGTGTGGGCCTTTTTTACTACTACCAGATGTGTGGTCCACACAGAGCCATTAACCTACTGTAACAGAATAAGACTTAGCACTATTCAAATTGTTTTTAAGGGGCTGATTATGCTCCAGTTCCCTTGGAGCACTATTTTAGTCTGGGACTTTTGGGGGCTGTAAAGGGAGTGAAATAGGAGACAACTAGCACTGCAAGCATATTACTGAGGGCTCTCCTGTTACTGTAGGTTGGAGGTGAGTGTTATCATGGAAAAGCTGCAAGAGCCTTAAAGGAGCGATCCAATGCATAGTTACAGCGGTGAGACCAGAGAGCTAAATAAATAGTTACTATATAATAACACAAAGGCATTTATCGAGCAAGTTTTTAGAAATGCATGTCACTGTTTCAGCATCTCCATTCAGTGAATGGGACTCTTGTCTCTCTCAGTGGGTGTTGAGGGGGGCAGCTGTATTAATGACACACCATTGTATTTGCCAGCATGACTCCCACTTCGATGCATGCTACAATTTGATTGCATGCTCTTCCCTGGGGCTGTGTCTACAGTAAGCTTTTTTTTTGTTTGTTAATTAAAATTTCAGTCTGCTGTAGCTCCATTGCTGGTGGCAAGGCTCCAAGCTTTAGGGTAATACACCTCTACCCCGATATAACGCTGTCCTCGGGAGCCAAAAAATCTTACCGCATTATAGGTGAAACCGCATTATATCGAATTTGCTTTGATCCGCCGGAGTACGCAGCCTCTTCCCCCCCCCCCTCCCCGGAGCACTGCTTTACCGCGTTATATCTGAATTTGTGTTATATCAGGTCGCGTTATATCGGGGTAGAGGTGTATTTTCACAATTGCCTGAGCGTCTTAGAAACCTAGGACCTATTTTTAAAAGTAACCTGGGCACTTAGGAGGATTTCATTGAGACTTCGGCTCTTAAGTCATTTTTGAAAACGGGATTTGAAAATTTTACCCCTTGTATAGAGTGGCCATAGCTATTTTAACCTGAGTGCATTGAGCAAGTGTGGATGATAGGGTTGTTATAACACTGTTTATCTGTCTATACTGTTTCTACTACTGAGGGAGAAGTGCTAGTGGTGGCTACACTTGGAAATGTTCTATCATTTAAAAAAAATGGTTAGGATCAAAAACCTTTTTTGGTTCAGTTATACCCTTTATTTTATTACAACAGCTTTAAGGTAATTTGATTTGAAATGCTTCCTAAAGAAAAATTTGATCCTGGCAGTCCTTGGCCCTGATCCTGCAGACACTTCTCTACATACCTAACCTAACTGATATAAATAGTTCAACTGAAGTAACGTTTACATGTGAGCAGGCCCATTAAGTACATGGGTAAGTGTTTACAGGATCTGGGTGCATTAGATTTTATCACCAAGTAGGGCTCCTACTGAGAAGTACAATGATGTCATAAAATAGCAACCCCAAATTACAACAACTTCAAAACACTCTCATTCCCAAATACTTTCTAATTGGAAATCCACTCCTCTTAATCCTAGTTTATAAAATTTAAGATACATGTGGTTTAGTTTTCTGGGTGTTTAGAACCCTTTTGAAGACCCAGTCAGCTGAGTGTACTTAGAATCTCTGAAAATCCAGTTAATTGGAATTGATTTACTCTTCTTTGAAACAATGTAGTGATTATACTTGATTACACTACACTGGAGTTAACCTTTTAACAGCAATTACAGCATTAGCATACACTACACAGTACAGATGTGGAGATGTTAGAGATATACATGCAAGCAAAAGAAGCCCCTTGTGCGGTTATCTGCCTTTGTACTAGTATTATGTGTATTACAGTAGTGCTTAGTGTTTATATTCTAAATAGGGAAGAAAGACAAAGGAAGTATCATTGGATTTTATAGATTGGGGAACTGAGGTACAAAGAGATTTAGGGTTCGTCTACACAGCCTATGGCAGCAAGCCTCTGTGCCTGGGGTGACAAACTTGAGCTTGGGCTTCTGTGCTAAAAATAGTTGTGCACACGTTGTGGCTCAGGCTGAAGCTCGGGCTTTCAAACCCAAATCTGTCGACCCAGGCTCTGCGACTTGCTGCCGTGGGCTGCGTAGATACACCCATGTGACTTTCCCAACGTCACACAGGAAACTTCAGCATAGCTGGGAACTGCACTCTGATCTCCTGAGCCCCAGCCTTAATCACACAATAGGGTGGCCAGCTGCCCGGTTTTCATCCAGAAAGTCTGGTTGAAAAGGGGAACTGACAGTGTCCGGTCAGATTTACGGACCAGACACCCAAAGTCTGGTTACTGCAGGTGGGGAAGGCGGGGTGGTGCCAGTCCCTACTCAGACGGGGCCGCCTCCTACCTGCGTTGGACAGCTGCAGCTCCCAGCCCCGGCTCCGCAGGCAAGTCCCTCCTGACCGGGGGGGGGAAGCGGTGAGCGATGGTGGGTAGGGGGGAAGAGGAGTGGACGGGGACAGGGCCTCATGCGCAGAGGCGGGGCCTCAGGGGAAGAGGCGGGGCAGGGGAGGTTCCGGCACTCCTGCTGGAGTGTCTGGTTTTTAATTACCATCAAGTTGGCAATCCTACCACATGACCATCCTTTGTCAGATTTTGTAAATTCAGATTTACATAGAGAGAGATATCTATATATTAAAAAATGTAACTCAGCAATGATAAACTGAATATATACAGGGGTCATTTACACTGTAATGTTAGTTTTCTAATACCATTTTATAAGGCATCCCATTAGGAAAAGTCCATGTAAATGGAATGAATTTATTGTTGGGATTAGTTGCAGTCTGCCGTAACAGCAGGAACCTTTAGCTCAATATCTAAATCAATCTGCCTCGTTTGTGAAGCAGGGAATTCCCCGGTTAGCTGACTGTTCACATTATTTTTGAATAGTATAACGCACCTTTCTAAAGAAAAAAATCCTAAGAGGTTAATAAAATATAAATCCTGGCTTCACATACATGGAAGGCTGTGCAACGCAGCAAAAACGATGCAACTGGGACCCCACACCTGATTTGGCATAACACAGACGATTCTGGTAGAGATGGGCAGAAAGCGGAATCTCCTATCCATCCAATATTTTGCTGCCAAATTTTGAACAAGTTGAAATAAAATTTGAGAAGTTTACCCAAGCTGGCCCTGGATTTTGCTCCATAAAACCAAATTCAGCTGCAATTTTGCACATCTCTAGTTTTCATACTCATATTACTGTTAGAGTCTGAAATTAGGTTTAGTGTGCGGGTGCTCGGTGGTGTTGGTGGCCTGTGATACACAGGAGGATCAGGTGATCTGGTGGTGCCTCCTGGACTTAGATCCACGACTATATATACTATCTATGCAACTACAATTATTAATGAAATCACAACAGCAGAATGGCCACACTAACTTTTGCCCTTAAAGGTTTAATTCCCTTGACAATAATTCAGACATAACACTATAATATGTGAGTGCAGTGGCACCTTAAAGACTAACAGATTTATTTGGTCATAAGCTTTCGTGGGTAAAAAACCCACTTCTTCAGATGCATGGAGTGAAAATTACAGATACAGGCATAAATATACTGGCACATGAAAAGAAGGGAATTACCTTACAAGTGGAGAACCAGTGTCCTCTGATGGTGTTGCTAAAGTAGATATGGGGACAGAGTAGGCCACGGGGTTTGTTACAGGGATTGGTTCCTGGATTAGTGTTTCTGTGGTGTGTAGTTACTGGTGAGTATTTGCTTCAGGTTGGGGGGCTGTCTGTAAGCAAGGACTGGCCTGCATCCTAAGGTCTGTGAGAGTGAGGGATCGTTTTCCAGGATAGATTGTAGATCATTGATAATGCGCTGGAGAGGTTTTAGCTGGGGGCTGTACGTGATGGCCAGTGGTGTTCTGTTATTTTCTTTGTTGGGCCTGTCCTGTAGTAGGTGACTTTTGGGTACCCATCTTGCTCTGTCAATCTGTTTCCTCACTCCCTCAGGTGGGTATTGTATTTTTAAAAATGCTTGATAGAGATCTTGTCTCTGTCTGAGGAATTGGAGCAAATGCGGTTGTATCTTAGGGCTTGGCTGTAGACAATGGATCATGTGATATGTCCTGGATGGAAACTGGAGACATGTACGGAAGAATAGCGGTCAGTAGGTTTCCAGTATAGGATGGTGTTTATTTGACCATCACTTATTTGCACTGTAGTGTCCAGGAAGTGGATCTGCGTGGACTGGTCCAGGCTGAGGTTGATGGTGAGGTGGAAATTCTTGAAATCCAGGTGGAATTCTTCAAGGGCCTCCTTCCCGTGGGTCCATATGATGAAGATGTCATCAATGTAGTGCAAGTAGAAGAGGGGCGCTAGGGGACGAGAGCTGAGGAAGTGTTGTTCTAAGTCAGCCATAAAAATGTTGGCATACTGTGGGGCCATGTGGGTATCCATAGCAGTGCCGCTGACTTGAAGGTATAAGTTGTCCCCAAATCTGAAATGGTTGTGGGTGAGGACAAAGTCACAAAGCTCAGCCAGCAGGTGTGCCGTGGCCTCATCAGGGATACTGTTCCTGACAGCTTGTAGTCCATCCTCTACACACCACACCACACCACAGAAACACTAACCCAGGAACCAATCCCTGTAACAAACCCTGTTGCCTACTCTGTCCCCATATCTACTCTTGTGACACCATCAGAGGACCCAACCACATCAGCCACACCATCAGGGGCTCATTCACCTGCACATATACTAATGTGATATATGCCATCATGTGCCAGCAATGTCCCTCTGCCATGTACATTGGCCAAACCAGACAGTCTCTACATAAAAGAATAAATGGACACAAATCAAACATCAGGAATGGTAACATACAGAAGCCAGTAGGAGAACACTTCTGTGATGGGTTGGGTCACAGAAACCCCCTTGGGAACTGCCAGCTGATGTGCTGAGACTACCTCTGAGACCATTTTCCCTGCCAGCTTGGGACTTCAAAATACTGCCTGGTTGAGCCAGACATGCTAGCCTGCTACAAACACAGCCCCAGGTCTGAACCATGTCTGCCAAAGCTGCAGACTTAACTGAAAATGGCTTAGAAAGTGCTCCTGTCCCCAACACCCAGATACCCAGTTCCCAATAGGCTCCAAGCCCCAAATAAATCCATTTTACTCTGTATAAAGCTTGTACAGGGTAAACTCATAAATTGTTTGCCCTCTATAACACTGATAGAGAGATATGCACAGCTGTTTGCTCCCCCAGGTATTAATACTTGCTCTGGGATAATTAATAAGTAAAAAGTGATTTTATTAAATATAAAAAGTAGGATTTAAGTGGTTTCAAGTAATAACAGACAGAACAAAGTAAATTACCAAGCAAAATAAAACAAAAACATGCAAGTCTAAGCCTAATACAGTAGGAAACTAAATGCAGGTAAATCTCACTCTCAGAGATCTTCCAGTAAGCTTTATTCACAGACTAGACTCCTTTCTAGCCTGGGCCCAATCCTTTCCCCTGGTACAGTCCTTGTTCCAGCTCAGGTGGTAGCTAGGGGATTTCTCATGACTGCAGCCCGCTTTGTTCTGGTCCACGGATTGGCCCTTATATAGCTTTGGCACAAGGCGGGAATCTTTTGCCTCTCTGGGTCCCCACCGCTCCTTCTAAATGGAAAAGCCCCAGGTTTAAGATGGATTCCAGTACCAGGTGACATGGTCACATGTCCTGTGAGACCCCAAGCCTTCATTCTTCCCAGTCTGACCCACAGGAAGGCTTGCAAGTAAACAGAGCCATCTATAGTCAATTGTCCTAGTTGATGGGACCCATCAAGATTCCAAACCACCATTAATGGCCCACACTTTGCATAATTACAATAGGACCTCAGAGTTATATTTAATATTTCTAGTTTCAGATACAAAAATGATACATTCACACAAACAGGATGAACACACTCAGTAGATTATAAGCTTTGTAATGATACCTTACAAGAGACCTTTTTCATGAAGGTGACAAATCTGAGGAACTGTCACAGATCGAAGTGTCACTAGAGGAGGTTTTGGAATTAATTGATAAACTTAACATTAACAAGTCACCGGGACCAGATGGCGTTCACCCAAGAGTTCTGAAAGAACTCAAATGTGAAATTGCAGAACTATTAACTAGGATTTGTAACCTGTCCTTTAAATCGGCTTCTGTACCCAATGACTAGAAGATAGCAAATGTAATGCCAATATTTAAAAAGGGCTCTAGAGGTGATCCCAGCAATTACAGACCAGTAAGTCTAACGTCGGTACTGGGCAAATTAATCGAAACAATAGTAAAGAATAAAATTGTCAGGCACATAGAAGAACATAAATCGTTGGCCAAAAGTCAACATGGTTTCTGTAAAGGGAAATTGTGTCTTACTAATCTATTAGAGTTCTTTGAAGGGGTCAACAAACATGTGGACAAGGGGGATCCAATGGACATAGTGTACTTAGATTTCCAGAAAGCCTTTGACAAGGTCCCTCACCAAAGGCTCTTATGTAAATTAAGTTGTCATGGGATAAAAGGGAAGGTCCTTTCATGGATTGAGAACTGGTTAAAAGACAGGGAACAAAGGGTAGGAATTAATGGTAAATTCTCAGAATGGAGAGGGGTAACTAGTGGTGTTCCCCAAGGGTCATTCCTAGGACCAATCCTATTCAACTTATTCATAAATGATCTGGAGAAAGGGGTAAAAAGTGAGGTGGCAAAGTTTGCAGATGATACTAAACTACTCAAGACAGTTAAGACCAAAGCAGACTGTGAAGAACTTCAAAAAGATCTCACAAAACTAAAGGTATGTCTACACTACGAAATTAGGTCGAATTAATAGAAGCCGGTTTTATAGAAATCGGTTGTATACAGCCGATTGTGTGTGTCCCCACATAAAATGCTCTAAGTGCTCTAGTCAGCGGACCGCGTCCACAGTACCGAGGCTAGCGTCGACTTCCGGAGCATTGCACTATGGGTAGCTATCCCACAGTTCCTGCAGTCTCCGCCGCCCATTGGAATTCTGGGTTGAGATCCCAATGCCCGAATGATGCAAAACAGTGTCACGGGGGGTTCTGGGTACATGTCGTCAGGCCCCTCCCCCTCCATCAGAGCAACGGCAGACAATCGATTCGCGCCTTTTTACCTGGGTTACCTGTGCAGACAACATACCACGGCAAGCATGGAGCCCGCTCAGCTCAGCTCACCGTCACCATATGTCATCTGGGTGCCGGAAGACGTGGGACTGCATTGCTACACAGCAGCAGCAGCTAACTGCCTTTTGGCGGTAGACGGTGCAGCATGACTGGTAGCCTTCATCGGCGATCTTGGGTGCTGGCAGCCGTAGGGCTGCATTGTACCAGCCCTTGCCTTTTGCCTTTTGGCAGTAGATGGTTTATTACAACTGGTAACTGTCATCGTCGTACAGCAGTGGCTGGAACTCCGTATGTTCCCCAGTCCCCCATCCCCCCAGTCATATTCTGCTGCCTTCACATTGACGATGATGGCTATCAGTCGTAGTATGCCATTTTCTGCCAAGCGCCCATCGCACATTAGCAGAGTCTTCCCTGAGCAGCAGATCGTGCAATAGGCCTGAAGGCCATTGTCATCATACAGGAAAAATGTGGCTATAACTGCCAAGCGCCCAGTATTTGCTGCCAAGCACCCAGAAGATGCCGAGGGCTATCAGTCATGCTGCACCGTCGTCTTAAGATGTAAAAAATAGATTTGTTCTGTATTCATTTGCTTCCCCCTCCCTCCGTCAAATCAACGGCCTGCTAAACCCAGGCTTTTGAGTTCAATCTTTGTTTGGGGCCATTCTGTGTGACAGTTGTTTGTGTTTCTCCCTGATGCACAGCCACCTTTGTTGATTTTAATTCCCTGTACCTGTACGCCATGTCGTCACTCTCCCCTCCCTCCCTCCCTCCCTCCTTCCCCTGGTCCGTCAGATACTAGTTTCGCACCTTTTTTCAGACCAGACGCCATAGCTAGCACTGGGATCATGGAGCCCGCTCAGATCACCGTGGCAATTATGAGCACTGTGAACACCACGCGCATTGTCCTGGAGTATATGCAGAGCCAGGACATGCCAAAGCAAAACCAGGACCAGCTGAGGAGGCGATTGCAGCGCTGCCACGAGAGTGATGAGGAAATTGACATGGACATAGACCTCTCACAAGGCACAAGCCCCAGCAATGTGGAAATCATGGTGTTCCTGGGGCAGGTTCATGTCGTGGAACGTCGATTCTGGGCCCGGGAAACAAACACAGACTGGTGGGACCGCATCGTGCTGCAGGTGTGGGACAATTCCCAGTGGCTGCGAAACTTTCGCATGCGTAAGGGCACTTTCATGGAACTTTGTGACTTGCTTTCCCCTGCCCTGAAGCGCCAGAATACCAGGATGAGAGCAGCCCTCACAGTTGAGAAGCGAGTGGCGATAGCCCTGTGGAAGCTTGCAACGCCAGACAGCTACCGGTCAGTGGGGAATCAATTTGGAGTGGGCAAATCTACTGTGGGGGCTGCTGTGATCCAAGTTGCCAGGGCAATGAAAGACCTGGTGATATCAAGGATAGTGACTCTGGGAAACGTGCAGGCCATAGTGGATGGCTTTGCTGCAATGGGATTCCCAAACTGTGGTGGGGCTATAGACAGAACCCATATCCCTATCTTGGCACCGGAGCACCAAGCCACCGAGTACATAAACCGCAAGGGGTACTTTTCAATGCTGCTGCAAGCCCTGGTGGATCACAAAGGACGTTTCACCAACATCAACGTGGGCTGGCCGGGAAGGGTACATGATGCTCGTGTCTTCAGGCAGTCTCTTCTATTTCGAAAGCTGGAGGAAGGGACTTTCTTCCCGGACCAGAAAATAACCATTGGGGATGTTGAAATGCCTATCGTGATCCTTGGGGACCCAGCCTACCCCTTAATGCCATGGCTCATGAAGCCGTACACAGGCAGCCTGGACAGGAGTCAGGACCTGTTCAACTACAGGCTGAGCAAGTGCCGAATGGTGGTGGAATGTGCATTTGGATGTTTAAAAGCGCGCTGGCGCAGCTTACTGACTCGCTCAGACCTTAGCGAAAAGAATATCCCCATTGTTATTGCTGCTTGCTGTGCGCTCCACAATATCTGTGAGAGTAAGGGGGAGACATTTATGGCGGGGTGGGAGGTTGAGGCAAATCGCCTGGCCGCTGATTACGCGCAGCCAGACACCAGGGCGGTTAGAGGAGCACAGCATGGCGCGGTGCGCATCAGAGAAGCTTTGAAAATGAGTTTTGTGACTGGCCAGGCTACGGTGTGAAACTTCTGTTTGTTTCTCCTTGATGAACCCTCCGCCCCCCCGCCACCCGGTTAACTCTACTTCCCTGTAAACCAACCACCCCACCCTCCCCTACCCTCCCCCCTTCGAGCACCACTTGCAGAGGCAATAAACTCATTGTTACTTCACATTCATGCATTCTTTATTAATTCATCACACAACTAGGGGGAAAATTGCAAAGGTAGCCCGGGATGGGTGGGGGAGGAGGGAAGGAAAAGGACACACTGCAGTTTAAAACTTTAACTCTTATTGAAGGCCAGCCTTCTGATGCTAGGGCAATCATCTGGGGTGGAGTGACTGGGTGGCCAGAGGCCCCCCCACCGTGTTCTTGGGCGTCTGGGTGAGGAGGCATTGGGACTTGGGGAGGAGGGCTGTTGGTTACACAGGGGCTGTAGCGGCGGTCTCTGCTCCTGCTGCCTTTCCTGCAGCTCAACCATACGCTGGAGCATATCAGTTTGATGCTCCAGCAGCTGGAGCATCAACTCTTGCCTTCTGTGTGCAAGCTGATGCCACCTATCATCTTCAGCCCGCGACTTGCTCTGTTCATCCCGCGATTCAGCACGCCACCTCTCCTCTCGTTCATATTGTGCTTTTCTATAATCAGTCATTGACTGCCTCCACGCATTCTGCTGTGCTCTGTCTGCGTGGGAGGACATCTGTAGTTCTGTAAACATGTCATCACGCGTCCTACGCTTTCTCTTTCTAATCTTCACTAGCCTCTGTGAAGAAGAAACATTTGCAGCTGGTGGAGGAGAAGGGAGAGGTTGTTAAAAAAGACACATTTTAGAGAACAATGGGTACACTCTTTCACGT
>NW_020664492.1:1992441-2033202 GCF_002925995.2 Terrapene triunguis
GGCAGGGCGACCAGAAGCAGCAGCAGCAACGGGGCCATAGAGGGCGGGGTGCTGCCATGCAAGGCCCGCGTCCCGCTCTCCGGAGCTCCGCTCCCTCTGGGGCTACCCTGCCCCGGCTCCTCAGCCCCCTGCCGGGGCAGTCCCCCGGCTCTGCCCTCCTGGGTCCCGGCCGGTCCTGGAGGCGGGAGCCCTGGCTGGAGGGACCCTGGGCTGAGGCGCAGCCCGGGAGCCCCGCTGCTTACCCCGACCCTGCCAGTGCCGGACTGGCTGGAGGTGAGGGGGGAGTGGGTGGAGTCAGCACTGGTGGAGGGGAGCCCAGGGCTGGGGTGGCAGGGGGTGTGTGGGGGGGGAAGAGAGAGCCCAGGGCTGGGGCAGCAGGGGGTGCAGGTGGGGGAGGGCACTGGTGGGGGGGGTGAGAGCCCAGGGCTGGGGTGGGGGCAGCCAAAAAATGTTTTGCTTGGGGTGGCAAAAAACCTAGAGCCGGCCCTGGGCACACTCTCCTAGGGTGGTGAAGAAAAACACTTTGGGGGGGGGGCGTGGTTGGGGCCTGAGCCAGCTTCCACACCCGGGGCCTCTGGCTGCCAGCTCTGGCCGAGGCTCTGCTCCTGGCCCCATCCCCAGCTCTGGCCCCAGGCTTCACCCCCTTAACCCATCCATAGCCCCCCACTCCCGGCCTGGGGCAAGGGAGTGCAGGTAGGGGCGAGGTAAAAACTTTGGGGCCCACTGATCTACATCTTTCTTGAATTGTAGACACTATAACTGGACAAAGTATTCTAGCAGGGGACACACCATTACCAAATACAGAGGAATATATCACCTCCATATTCCTACTTGCTATTGCTCTGTTTATATAGCTAGAGATTGTATTCGTCCTTTCGGTCACAACTTTGCACTGAGAGCTCATATTCAGCTGATTATATATCAATCCCCCCACCCAAGTCTTTTTCTGAGTCACTGCTTCCCCAGGATAGAGTCCCCCATCCTGTAAGCACACTCTTTGGGTGCAGACCTACCTATCTACCATCTGAGAGCTGTGACCACATGGCCCAGCTACCTAACCTCTGAGCTCAGTGCTAACTCCCCAGACTCCCTCTGAAGTTTGATCACACCCTCTCCCAGAACTCCACTCAAAGGTGCGAGCCTTCTGGTTTCCTCCTTCAAAGGACCACATGGCAGGCGTAGCATAAAATACACAGACATTTACACTAAAAGTGGAGAATTGAGACGGGTGTGATCTCTGCACCGTCTGAGTTCTGTTAAACCTCTTTTTATTCGCAGGCATATATATGCCCAGTGAATGAAGGGTTGTCCTACAGTCCTTCAGCGAATCATCCCTGGTGTCACTGAATAACTTTAGACCATTGAAAGACAGGTCCTTAATTATGTTCTGGACTTCATCGGGAAATCCTGAAGACTGAGGCTGTGCATTACTACAGTAGTGATGGAACTATATCAGCTGCATCCAGAGAGGCTTGCAGTGTTGCAGTACCCAAGAGCTGCCCTTTGGCAATGAAACTTGAAACTGTTCTTTGGGCTCTTGTGGCAGATTAAATGAGCTAAACCGCATATCATTAATGTGATTGTATTTTGCCAGCATCACCTGATAGTTAGCAATTCAGAATTATAGGGTAGAAGAAGAGCAACTCAAATCAGAAACTTCACATTTGTTTGTCCTGTGAGTCAGATCTATGTCCTTCAGTATGTGAATAATGTCTCTTGTTCTATTGCAAATCCTAAATAATGTGAAATGTTTATGTGCAATCAAAATAAAAATGTATGGAGTATGTCCTCCAAACTTAGAAGATATAAAGGATTTTGTTGGTTTGCATTGTAAATAATTGTTGCACTCTAGAATAGGAACTGTCTGACTCAAGGAAGAAGAAATGTTAAAAGATGTAAACCAGCATAAAACTTTGAAATATTAAGAGAAATTGCCTAAGGGTGAGGTGAGAATCCCAATTAATAGTAGGAGCTAATAAAAAACAACCCTTGAAATGAATCAAACTTAAAAAGCTTCCGATAAGAAAAGGATTACAGAAATTTGTTACACACCAGCGCCATCCACTGGATACCAGTGGAAATAGCAGAAAAACTAAGAAGCTGAAATCTGAGCACCTACTTGGCACATGTCCAATAGGAATCAGAGAGTGGCCCCCTTCAACAAACCCCGAAACTAAGGTATATGAAACCCTCCTGAGCATAAGAGAGTTGACTGAACCCCAAACAAAAGCTGCAGAATCCTAAGTGTGACTGATTCCTGGAACAGAGTTGTGTGGAAAGGAATCTTCCTCATCCCAAGATTAGGAGGATAAGAAGAAGAGGTGAGATTTCATTTAAAAGATTGTATTTCCCTTTCTATTCTTTAATATAAATAACTGTATGTTATCTTGCTAAACTTACATTCTCTACTGAGACCCTCACGTAGCCATATTTTAGATTTTAACTCCTTTATAAATCCAAGCAAATTGGCCTAAGAGATAGAAAAGAAATGTTTTAAGCAACTGCTTTTAATATTTTAAACTCTTCCCTTTTGGACCAATCCATTCAAACTGTACTAACCACACCCTTCAAAGTGCCTTAAAGACAAGTGCATCCTTGGAAGTAAGACAAATGTGTTGGGTACTAAAGAATTGAGAAGTGATGATCATAAGTAAATATAATAAATCTTGATACAGTATTTTGCATTGTTCCTGGATATAACTGTTGAGCCTCAACTCTAGTCTGTGATAATTGTTTGCAAGACTGTATTGTGTATGTAGTACACACAATGAGTTGTGTCTACATCTGAGTGGTGAACTGTTGATTATACATTAATGTGGTTCTGGGTGAATTAATAAATTATTGGTTGGTTAAGAATAAGCAAGTGTCCTGATTTGAGAAAAACTGTTCAAGCAAAAAGTTGACCTAAAACGAGCCCAGCATTAAAACTAATAAGCTAATGCTCCCTGAACTCAGTAAGAGGAGGTTGCTTATCTGTAACTGGAGGTTCTTCAAGATGTGTGGTCCCTATCTGTATTCCACACGGAGTGCATGAGCACAATGCACCTGAGTCCAGAAGTGTTTCTTAGCAGTGCCTGTTGACCCGCATGTGTCTTCTTGTGCTTGCAGTCAAGGGAGAGGTTCGAGGAGGTGGTTGTGATAGAGGCAGGGAAGCGTGGCCGTTGAGATCGGTGCCACTGATGTGGGGGCTCCTCCTGATATTGACAGTAGGCCGGATAGGCAGCGTGGGCAGAACGGTTGCCTCTGCTGCCTGCATCTCAGGGCCGGAATATATATACCAAGGGACCATAGTGTGACTCTGGAGCTCTTCAGTGAGTGGAGGGATTAGTCCATCTCTTTGTGTAACAGCTTGTTCTTGTCAAAGGGAAGGTCCTTGATTGTATTTTGGACCTCCTCTGGGAAGCCGGACGATTGTGCATAATGACCCTGGTCACTAGAGAGCAAGAGGATGTGTCAGCCGCGTCTACAACAGCCTGGAGGCCCACCTTGGCAACCAGTCACCCTTTGTCTACCAGTGCCTGGAGCTGCTGTTGCTCGGGCAGCAGCTTGTCCTTGAACTCTGCTAACCTGCTCTAGTTGTTAAAATCATACTTGGCTAGCAGAGTCTGGTTGTTAGCAATGCAGAATTGTAGCCCTGCTGAAGAATATACCTTCCTCAGCAGATCCATCTGTTTAGCTGCCCTGTCTGGAGGGGTTGACTTGTGAGGATGTTTATGTGCCCACTCTGCTGCCTCGTAGACACCCAGGAAGCTGGAGGGGTGGGTCAGTGAAAAGAAAATCCACCCCTTTAGCTGGCACAAAATACCACCTCTCCACCCTCTCAGGAGGCAAGGGTGTGCCACACTGCCCACGCTGGTTGGAGAATGGCCTCGTTAAAGGGCAGAGCTACCCTTGGAGGATAGAGGATGTTGTAGGTTCTGAACCTCCTCCAAGGGATACCCAGGTCTGCTGCTACCCTCTGGAGCAGGTCCTGGTATTGGTCGTCTGGCGGAGAGAGCAGGAGGGGAATAAGTGCCTTGTCTGGCAAGGAGGATGCAGCAGTGGGGACTAGTGGAGCTGGCGGTACCAGTTCAATGTCTGCCTCTTCCTCATAAATAGGGCCCTACCAAATTCATGGTCCATTTTGGTCAATTTCACAGTGATAGGATTTTAAAAATAGTAAATTTCCTGATTTCAGATATTCAAATCTGAAATTTCAGTGTTGTAACTGTAGGGATCCTGACCCAAAAGTGGGCTGTGGGGAGGTCGCAAGGTTATTGTATGGGAGTTACGGTATTGCCACCTTTACTTCTGTGCTGCTGCCTTCAGAGCTGGGACCTCAGCCAGCAGCCACCACTCTCTGACTGCCCAGTTCTGAAGGCAGCAGTGCAGAAGTAAGGGTGGCATAGTATGATATTGCCATCCTTACTCCTGTGCTGCTGCTGGCAGGGTGCTGCTTTCAGAGCTAGGTGCCTGGCCAGCAGCTGCTGCTCTCTGGCCACCTAGCTCTGAAAGCAGTGCAGAAGTAAGGGTGGCAATATTGCAACCCCCCTACGATAACCTTGCAACCCCCCCACCCCACGACTCTCTTTTGGGTCAGGACCCCCAGAGTGAGAAATGCTGGGCTCCCCCATTAAATCTGTATAGTAGGGTAAAAGTACACAAAAGACCAGATTTCACAGTCCATGACACGTTTTTCACGGCCGTGAATTTGGTAGGGCCCTACTCATAAACCAATGGCACCGTTGGGTGAGCGGGAGACGGCTAATAGGACACCTGAGATGGTGCCTGGCATCTGTTCCCCAGAATGGCCAAAAAGAAGGGTTCCTCGGATGTGGTGGGCTCCATGGTAGTGGTACCAGGTCTCCATTGCCAGATCGTATGACGGTAGGTAAGGCAGTCTGGGACTTTAGTCTGGACTCCGGCATCACACCCAGGAGAACGAGGGTTCTGGCTCCGAAAGCTACTCCAACTCCGGTTCTTCCCTTGCTGGAACCATCTTCATCAGTACTGGAGGGCTGCGGTATAGCAACGGGGCGGGCTTCTCCAGGAACAGTAGAAGAGGTTCATCCTCTGGAGTGAGGATGTCACAGGTGAGTGGGGGGCTGGATAGGAGTGGAGACTGTGGGTAGGGTATGATCAGCTCCTCCGGAGACAGGAAAGGCCCAGAGTGCCCGGAAGTCCACAGTGTACCTTTGGAGATGCCAAAGTGGCATGGTGGCATCTGTGGAGCTGGCCTGTCTGGGTGGCACAGAGGTACCGGTGGAACAGGAGGTGCATGTACCCATGAGCATTCTAAATGCCTGCGTACTGAGGTTGCTGTCGGTACTTTTGGATCTTGTTTTTGCCTGGCCTTACCCTCCACACAGGGAAGGTTGGGTGCTGGTCCAGCTGGTTTCATGCGCTACATCTCACCTGACCGGGCCCGGCTCGAGGAGGAAATGCAGCAGTTGGGAGCAGTCCGCAGCAGAGATCTGCTCCTGATCCCATAAGAGTGTTTTTTACTCTCATGCTGGGACTTGTCCTTCGGTACCGTCGGGTCTGGGGCATGGGCAGTACTCGGAGTGGTGCTCGCTGCCGGTGATGGTCGTTGTACAGGAGAGGGTCCCAGGCCCAGATCCGAGTGTGCCCTCAGTCTCATGGCTTCCTCCATCAAAGTATTTACAGAGGCGGAGCTCTTGAGCTTCCCAGGTGTGAGGCAGGAAGGACTTGCAGATGGAGCAGCGAGCTGTGATGTGTGCCTCGCTGAGGCAGTAGAGGCACTGCTGGTGCTTGTCACTCACAGAGAATGAGTAGTGGAATACACATGGGGCCATCACTCAAAAAGAGGATATCCTATTGGATTCTATTATATATCTATTATATTTTATTATATATAAAAATCTAACTGACCCGTGGCAAATTCATGAATTGATGCTAGTTCATGCTTTCAGTGGCAGCAGAGCCAGTGCACCTGTGCTGCATCAGCTGACCCAAATGAGCTTTAAAAGAGGGCACCTGGACCTAGAGGAGAGGAGAGACCTTGCGAGTCACAGCTAGGAAGCAGGAGCAGCAGCAGTACTGCCCAGAGTTCCTTGGGAGGGGAGGCAGTGAGAACCTGCGAGGTTTAAGGGGGAAAAATCCCCTGGGAGTAACAGCTCAGGGTGAGTTGAAGAACTGTTTTTGATTGTTTTGCTTAAGTTTGAGACAATAAAACTGCCTAAAAGACTGTGGGCATGGCAGTGGATCTTTTGGGGCTGGGGGGAAGCCCAGTTGGGGCCCCACTGTGTTAGATGCTGTGCACACAGCAGAAAAATATGATCCCTCCCCTGAAAGGCTTATAATTTTATAGCCGCTAAATCAAGAATACAGCACAATTTGAGATTAAAATATGACTCCAAGATACCATGTTAACAAAAAACAATTTTTGGGTAGCTAGTTTGGAAGCCCCAATGGTAAAATTTGGAAAAGAATTACAGCGGTTTTGTTGTTTAAGGGGAGTTGCACTGCTGGTCAGAAGAGAGATCTCAGATTACTGAAAACATGTGTATTTGCTGGAAAATAAAAGTTCCTAAAAGAAAAAAAAAAGGAAAATGCATCAGTCATTTGAACAGCTGGAAACATTTTTGGAAACACCATATAAAAGAGGGAGAAATTTTCATTTAGAATCATATTTCCTCTTCTATAATGAGCAGCACAGTGGCTATACAATGCATTCTCAAGAGACTTGATCATGTCTACTGTTTTATTTCCCAAAGATATTCACAAAATAAAAACCAGTGGAGTTGACAAATTGTTTCTTTGCAAAAATCCAAAGCTGGAATTGATTATTAGTTTTATTTATTTCCCCATTAGCAATCCCAAAAGCTAAGAATTTGAGTGAAAACTAATTCAGGTCCACTCTGTTGTGAAAAAACATCCTCTTTGCAGAATGAGAAACTCAAGGTAATCAGCCATAACTCTAAGGGCAGGGCCACAGGAGGAGGGCCTGGCTGTGGCGTCCAACCTGACTGGGAAAGCGGAGTCTGTTTGTCAACCTCACGCTGTGGTCACAAGCCCCTGCATTTTCCTCACTAGCATGAGTACTCTGCACTCTACCCTCACCCTTCCCAGGAACGTACCTATTTCTTCCCTCCCCGCCTCTCCACCCAAGGGCCCTCTTCAGCCTCCATCTCTCACTCTCTGTCTGAGCGGGGTCCAAACCCCAACAGTGACAGTACATGGGCCTTCTACGGACCATGACAATCTGTGGACTAAATGGGCGGCACGGTTTGTGCAATGTGTAGTGTATGCAAGAATGTTGTGTGGCCACGCGTGTGTGCAATTTAGAGGGAACATTGGCCCCAACCAAGATCAGGATCCCATTGTGCTGTACAAACCCTCCCTCTATCATAATCAGTTATTCAAACATGTTGACCTGGATAGACACTGATAGCTTGATCCTCTGGAGAAAACATGTAAAAGAATATTAATTACTACAATCTCGTAATTCAAATCAGCATCCGGAGGTCCTTGAAATATTCCATGAAGTGTTGGTATACTGTTGTGACAACTGGGCCTACAAATTTACCCAAATTGTGAGCTCAACTGTAAAAAGTATGCAAACGTTCATTAAATGGTACAATAACCTATAATAACAATGTTGATGGAGAAAGGTACGAAAGGGAGACAGAATAACTGAATTAGTCTAAATAAAAAGGCCAAGTTGATATAATTCAAGGACTGTGTTGAAATTATGCTTGTTTAAAAAAAGAGATATTGAGCCAGAAGTTAAAGAGCCAGAATTAGTATGTCAGATATAAGGCCTAATCGGTCAACAAAAAAATGAGGGGATGATCTATTCCACCCATCACTCCCTTTCCGGGTCCTTAAAAGAAAGATTTTGTGGGAAAGGTGCAAAAGAATAAAAAGGAACAAAAAGAAGAACAGACGGACGCTACTAGAGTGAGTTGTTGCCACCCCCACAGTCTCTTAAAATCCCAGGCCTGATCCTGAGAGGCGAGCAGACCAGAGAGGGTGATATCCAGATGCCATCACCACCCATACGAGCACCAGCTGAATACTAAACACTACGTGGGCTGACAGTTATTACCATCTTTGATATCATCTAAAAGGCTGTCTGTCATAAAGTGTTTTTTTCTTTCTAAAACTCTCTCCAGCTACAGGGAAAGGGAACAAGGAATCTTGTTAAAACAAGAACACTCTACATTTCAAATGCTTTAACTGTTTTTCCTTCTTTTCTGTTTCTTCAATAAAAGGTTAAAAGGATTTTTAATGGTGTGTTTGCCATGGTACTAAGCAAGCTGAGGTCCCTGCATACTGAACCCTGAACCTTGTTTAACACTGTTTAACGTTGTAAAGTGACTGGTTATGTTAACACTTTTGGCCCATATATTCCATCTAAATTAATACAAAAATGCCGACGCTTATTATGGTATCCTTTGAGAAGTCTGAGTCCTTATAACATGTGGGTGGGTGGTGTTGGCATCTAAATCCAGAGCAAATAGTCTAATTTTCCTAATAATGCATTTTTTCCTCATTTACTTTATAAAAAATGTTTAACTACAGTATGGTAAATTTAAAAGAGTTGCACACACTTCCTCTTTAGGGATAAACTAAGTACAGAATGTAATACATTAGATATGAAACAGACTACACTCACAGGAGTTAACATGTTGACCACTATTGAAAATGTACCCAATATTGCTATGTCAGCAAAGAAATTCCATATTTAATTAAAAATACACATGGTTTAAAATAGTTAAATATCAGTTAGGAATAGGATTGCTGTACTAACAATTTAAGCACCAGTAAATGTCCTGAACACACACAGTAGAACCTCAGAGTTACAAACACCAGAATTATGAACTGACCAGTCAACCACACACCTCATTTAGAAGCAGAAGTACGCAATAAGGGAGCAGTAGAGACACAAAAAAACAAAAAATCCCAGTATAATACTACGTTAAACGTAAACTACTAAAAAAATAAAGGGTAAGCAGCATTTTTCTTCTGTATAGTAAAGCTTCAAAGCGCTATTAAGTCAATATTCAGTTGTAAACTTTTGAAAGAACAACCATAACATTTTGTTCAGAGTTACGAACATTTCAGAGTTATGAACAACCTCCATTCCGTCTGACGAAGTGGGAATTCACCCACGAAAGCTTATGCTCCAATACATCTGTTAGTCTTAAAGGTGCCACAGGACCCTCTGTTGCTTTCTCCATTCCTGAGGCGTTCGGAACTCTGAGGTTTGACTGTACCTCAACATCACAAGCATCCAATGAGTACCAAAGTGGGAGGGAAAGCATCCAAGATGTGACACCATTTTTCAATGCATGTAAAATTGTGACTTATTTCACAAGCTATATCAAATACGACTTAATTACGGTTTGTCCCATAAATGAAAAATAAATTAACAGCTTTTTTTCTCTTCTTCCACTTTCTCCCCATATTTTTTTTTTATGTTAAACACCTGATACCTTACCCAACTCTCGTTCTCTGTCATCTCTTCCCTTTTCTATTTCCTCCTGCAAGTCCTTTGTTTTCTAAGTTTGTCTTTTCTTTCTCCCGGTCATGAAGCTGAATTCCATTTTGGTGTTTGTCCCTTAGTTCTTCATTCCACTTCTCTTTTTGGATACATACTTTTAGTCCTTAACTCAGTCTTTGTTCTCTTACTTTTGCTTACTCTCTCTATGCCACTCCTCCATTTTGAAATAATTTAGGAAACCCACTCTCTCCATGCTTTTTTTCGCTCTCTTAAAAATTTTCTTCCCTCCACATCCTTAGCGTTTCCTTCACTCAACTTTTTCTTTCCCTATATGCTCCCCGGCCCTCATTCCATTCCCCATACAGGCTCCCATCCTCACTTCTCCCCAGTTTCTCTTCTCTGCACAGCAAATCAGGCTGTTTCTCTCCCTTCCCCTGATGCAGAACATCCCATAGTCTTCTATAAAGAACAGGGTGAAAAAGCTTGACAAGTACTGATGTAGGCAGGTGAGAAGGAACCATGCAAACAACCCTGAGTCATGATAGTTTTGTGCTAATCCTAAATTTAAATAAATTAAATTTAAATTAATGGAGATATCCTATCTCCTAGAACTAGAAGGGACCCCTGCCTTCACTAGCAGGACCAAGTACTGATTTTGCCCCAGATTCCTAAGTGGCCCCCTCAAGAACTGAACTCACTACCCTGGGTTTAGCAGGCCAATGCTCAAACCACGGAGCTATCCCTCCCCCAAATTCAATAACTGTGTACTGAAAGAGGTCTCATTCCTACCACCCATCTTGGTGAAGGGCTGGATTTCCAGATAGCCATACACTCATAAGGTACATTCAAAGAGCATATTCCCAACAGTCTTCTTTTACAAGTCCACTTGAAACATTAGCCCATCATCTTCTTAAATAAAACCACATACAATCCATTAAAACAAACTATTTATTTTAAGATTCTACAAATAATAACTTTGTTTTTATAGAGGACCAGTCTTAACAATGATGGACATAGTACTGCCGTGGCTATTTGTTTCTACTTCTCAATGAACAGCTGTGAAACAAAAAACAATCAGTTCAGTTCCATGTTATTCTGAGTCCATGAAGAACGTTTCAAAGTCCTGATCCAAGTCTGAAACAAGGGCGTTCACAAAGTCTTCAACAGAAGGAGACTTCTGAAGCATACCTATGGAAAGGAGCACAAGAAACTCGCAGTGAGAATCGCACCAACATGAAAGCCTTGACAATGTTTACCTGAACTAATTTGTGTGTGTCATACTGAACTGCTCCAGTACAGCTGTCATGATTTTTCACCAAGAAGCATACGAACATTCAACATGGGGATTATTTAATCAATCTACTTCCTACCTAGCTATCTGGCCCTTATCACAATAGTATCTGAGAGCCTCACAATCCTCTCAACACCACTGTGAGCCAGGAAGTATTACCCCCATTTTACAGATAGGGAAATAAGGCACAGAATAGAGTAAATGACTTTGGTAACACAGGAAATCTGTGGCTGAGCAGGGAACTGATCACAGATCTACTGAGTCTCAGGTCAGCACCCTATCCACTAGACCATCCTTCCTACTCTGATTTAGAAATGCCAGATGATCAAACTGTCACTACGTACTACATATAAAAATCAAACTGTAAATGGATTTACATTTTATCCCTTGGAAAACTCCATTTCTCTTCCACATTCTCTAACAACTCTCATGGTATTAACGCTCCCCCCCCCCATCATTAATATACATGCATAACCTAAGCATGTCACATAACCTTCTAGATATAAATCCTGTCACACCTTCTCCTCTCCCTATCTCATTTCTCTTGTCTTCACTTGTCCTATTATGTCCAAATTTAAGGCTCAATCCTGCAAAACATGTATCAAGCTTTCTTGAAGGTGGGGACCATTTCTTACTGGCTTGTTAAATGCGTCACACCCTTATAGTGCTGACTAAATAATAAGATCATGTGGGTCTAAGCTTGTTTAATTTCTATAATACAAGAATTATGTTCCTATTTTACACAAATTTAGAAATGTCTAGTCTTTGTAAAGACTCTATAGTATTGTTCCTGAATACAAAATTTTACTTGCAAATTTTGCAGACTCTTTGCTTGGGGGGGAAAAATAAATCATGTCATCTCAATTAACTGCTTTGCTCTAATCTGATTAACCAAGAAGATTCTATCTGTTCAAATCAGAAAGTTTCCCTGTGTGCAGTGGAATTTAGATTTTAAACAGTCAACTCACAATGGATTTTTTAAAGGAAAAAACGTGTTTTCTATAAAGCATCAGAATATACTGTCTAAATTATTTTCAGCTGTTTCGCTGTAATAAAAATGCATTAGTTTGCATTGTGTGAGTTTATCAATTATTAATATTTTAAACACTTTAAAAGGAAATTACATTACTTGTATTGGAAAACGTCAAAAACAGCTAATTCAGAGCCAGTTAGTGTAAAATATAAACTTTGTGGTTCTTTGAAGTGATTCACATTCTTACTGACAAAACTGCCAATGTAAATATAACCTTGCTCAACCCTTTACTATAGGCACACATAGTGCACATCTTCTTACATTCTTTCACATCCTTAGACCATTTGGTTTCAGTGGGAATAATAATTGCAGCATTTATGAAAAACAAAATCTTTCAGTGCATCTTGTAATAAAATCTGACTGGAGCCAACTGGCTTCATTAGACGTTTCTTGTATGTTAAGTAATTGCTAAATACAATAGTTCAAAAAGCAAGAAGAAAGAAAGTCTCCAGGCAATTTTGGATGGTTACTAAAAGACTTTCCTAGTTAGGATCTCACAGCATCCTGATTTTAATTAGGTTTAAGTGTATATTGCAAGTGTCAACATGAACTGCCATGACACAGTTGATTAATATCAAGCATTAAAAGAAAAAGAAAAGGTTCACACTGCAGATAGAATTAAAATGCAGTCAAGTAACACTTCTATTCAGATATTTTCAATATCAAAAGGAGCAGAAAAATGGTTATTTTTAACAACCTGACACACTCATTACTTTTCCCTTTAGCACAATAGGGTGTGGCTTGCACCTTTAGTTCATAAAGACAACTGAGCGACTTTTGCAGTACAGTATATGGGTGTGGCTTAGAGAAAGACCTACTTGTTTGTACAAATCAGTTATGGTGGATGGAAAAACAAACTCCATCTTGAATGAAGACCTGCAAACAGCAAGATGTCCGACTCTATCCCAAAGATACGTGCTCTGTGCATGGAAGGGATTCACTGTGTGTGGGTCTCCTCCTCCCAAGTGAGTTGGGCTGGCTGGAGGACAAGTATATTGCCACACTATCAGCCATGGAGAACCCCCCCTCTCCCCGAACAATACAGCCAAAGCTGGTACTATTTTTCAGCAGCTCTTTGCAGGGGGAATACCCCTGTAAGGAGGCCTCAAGGGGCAGCTCCCAACTGACAAGCCTGCAAGCACGGCTCCATTGCAACTTAACTGTGTGAGGGGAACAGGGGCAGTCAAGCCACTAAAATCCCTATGGCCTGTCCCTCTAACAGAACCATTTCCCCAGTACCCTGCACCCCCTTCCTGCCAGATTTTCCATGGGAAAGGGTGATCAGGAGCATGTTAACAGGACACATTGACTTTTCTGATATCATGTAAAAATAACTATGGACAAAGAATATGTAAGAAAATACTTTAAAAATTCATTACAAACACAATCAGCCTGTCCAGAGGACATACATCCAGGGTGTCAAAAGTATTAGCTGACAAACTTATAGACCACTGACAATTCTCCTTGAAAAACTGACAACCAGGTATGCAAAGAAAAAAGAAAAACAAATACAGTACCGGTTGCTTTTCAAAAAAGGAACGAAGAGCGATGCTAGGAATTACCTTCAAGTAAATCTTATTTCTTACCTTAGTACAATAGCAACACAGTAAAAATTCTACCCTATGGAAATTACAAAATGTGTGACTAAAGGGAACACTATAATATAGTTGGATGTTTATAAAGCTAAACAGTCTAAAAAACCTTATTTTAAAAATCATTGTGAATTATTTCAAATTGGCTTACATAAGGATATTAATGTAGATCCAAAATTGGTTAAAAGGACCATAAAAAAGGAAAGAAAAGTACCAGATTTTGTTCCAAATAAATTATTTTAAATACCCATCTTCAAGATTCTGGAATCAGACACACAATCGTAATTTTAATTGGCCCTCTACACAGTAGTTGCATCATTTGAGAATGCAAATAGACGTCTCTCATTTATCACTGCGATGATATACTGCATGGTGGTTGTTCTTTCAACAGCACCCAGCCCCGTGACAACAGCTGCTTTTAAGGTACTAGAGGAGGCGGGATCAGGAATATCTGCAGAATAAATTCTACCAATGCAAAAAGAGCACGCCCTGATTAAATAAAGTACTAGAGATTCTATTGTAAAGATCCAAAACACTGTAATTTAGAATAATCCTACTGCAGTGTTTGAATCTATTACTGCATAGAGGAGGATAGACTACAAGATCATAATGGTCTCTTTTGGCTTTAAACTCCATGAATATCTGTATTACAATATGTACACACACAACACTCCAGTCTAAATTATTTAATGAGATATCCACAAAGACTGACGGTTGCAGTTTTTTAAGCTGAGAGTATATTTCGTAACTTCAGCTTGACTCCCATTTCAGATCAGTCTCTCCCAAGCCTAGGGCAGCTGTGTTGCTCTCCTTCTGTGCTTTGAAGTTCTCTTCCACATTACAGCCCTGTGGTTAACCACACCCTTTCTGGGGATGGTTAACCATAACCTTCAATCACCTGTAATTGGGAAAATTATAAAAAACCTGTGGTCTCTGTCCCTCTGAAACACCGTAATTGTTTTGGCCTTGTTTAGTTTCGGCCAATGTCTACTGCTGTTCATAACTGATATTATAACAGCACTAGCATTTATATAAGCTCCTTATACATTAAAAGAGATGGGCAAATATTATCTAAAATCTTTGCAATAACTCCAAGAGGTGAGTACAATTTTACACATGGAGATACAGAGATAATAAGGGCCTGATTTGCAAAATTGCACAGGAGCAACTACATGCCTAATTTGCATATGTGATTACTTTGCACATGTATATTGGGTATTCGTGCACAGAAGTGGATAATTAGGTATCTGCCTACAATACAGTCACTGTATGAATGGCTTAGGAACACAACTTCACATCTATTTTGCAAGTGCACTTTTTAAAAATCAGTCTCTAGGAGGCAGATTTTCAAAGACAAAGAACAGTTAGGTTCTGAACTCCGCTTTGTGCTCTCTCTCAAGATTAGAAGATGCTAAGTTAGACAAAGAGTCAGGTCTGGCTTCCAGCTGTGTGATCAACCCACTACACTATGTGGCCCCTGAGCACCATCCTACCCATTTATTCTGAAGTGCTGCACACTGGGATTTCATGATACAAAGCAAAGCAGGGATCAATAATGTCTACATTGACACTTGGCAGAGGTGGACGAATGGATTTTATGCCATAACTGTATTTTTTTCTTTAAATACCAAATGATGGCCTCTTGAACAAAACAGCTGAAGTTATTTTCTATTTGTGGTTCCTACAGTACATATTTGTATCTAGTAAATAATTGGTCATGCAACAGAGTTAACGTCATGAGAAGATTTTGAAAGGACTTCATGGTGACACTGCATCTTTTAAAATAGTAATGCACGTTGCTGTTACTGGTGGGATTCAAATTCAAGCAAACAGATGTATAAATCTCAGGTCCTTAATTAAAGGCCCAGTCCAAAAGGAGTCTCTTCACTGATTTCAGTGGAAGTTGGATCAAGTCCTACATCTTCCTTATCAGTGAATCTGAAGGATCATGTGAGAGAAAGATTGAAGCTAGGGCTATATCTAAACATTTAAAAAATAAAAATGAGAAGACGATACAATCTGAGAAGCAACACTACAACACTGCAATAAAGAAAGTGAACAAGTGAAAGAATGTGTCATATTAAGAAGGAGATTTTACCAAAGAGTCAATGGAAATGATTAAATATGGCCAGCTTAGCACTGACACGTGCATTAACGTGCTTTAGAAGGGAAGAGCTTTGTGTGTGTTTAACCAGTAGTCAGACTTGCACAAGCATAAATCTACCTAAAAGTTAGATCTTGAAATCAGAGCCTAGAAAATTTAGACTTGTGAAATGTGGCACCTATTATCAGAGAATACTGAAACTTCCCCCATAAGAAAGTAGTGTCAGCAAGAGGTCACTATTGCTTGGTGGTAAAGGATGTATTTGGAGGAGGTGTGTGGAAATAGCATTTCTGCAGTTGGAGGAACAGTGTTTTGGAATGTCTTTTGGGAGGAACAGTGTTTTGGAATGTCTTAACGAAGAGGAGGATGGTGAGAGAGACACAAAAAGCTCACTGAAAAGGGTAACTGGATGATATTAAGGAATGACAACACATTAGAGTAGCTGACATTACTTTTCTGTTTAAAATCTTATTTCTGTACTAAATATAGAATGATGGGGACAGGAGAGTAAAAAGCTTTCACATATGTACAGTCCACAGTATTCATAACTGTTGCAAGATAAGCAAAGGAACTACCTAACCTCACATGGGTATGGCATAAAATGAAAAGTCAGGGTGACAAACCAAAACTGGACCACTTCATTTCAATAAAGGTTTTCATTTTCAGTGACAATTATTCCATCCCTCTACTGGGACACGTTTTGCCTTTTTTTTTTTTTTTTGATGAACTATTTTAGCACTAAAACAAGAACCCTACATTAAGTGAAAAGAAGAGACGATTTTCTCTGCTAATTTGTATGACTTCATCGATCTTTAAAAGCTCTCTTTTTAAAATCATCTTAAAGAACAACTAGAAAAAATTATGTAAGTACACACGGTGCCAGTGAATTTATCACTGCATAATGCTGATTGTTTATTCAGCATTCTTACTGCAAGTATCAATTATGCTCATACTGACAAATAGGAAAGAGGTACTGTTATCTGATTATTGTTATGCCTGTACAAACACAGACTAAATGCAGCTCTACTATTATAGTGCTTAATGTGACATAATAAGATTCAATTTAGTTTTTAAGGTTCCATTTATTTAAATAAAATTTGAAAAGGCAAACAGACTACATTTTACAAGTGACCATGCTCACTTTTCTCCCCCATTATCTGCTTTCCTTATAACAGTCTATATGACTTTTTTTCCATATTGCCCCCTACGCATGGCAGAGCTATGGATGTCAGGGTGCCTTAACTGTACATTTCTATATTTAAACATATTTGGATTTATTTTAAATGTAACCTTAACGCTGAATTTCCTGAAATTATAATGCTTCTTTTTGGAATAAATATACCATTTCAGGAATGAATTTTACCCTAAAATTACTGATACATACTCTCAACCGCAACTCAACAGTAATATATTTTTGTCTGGAAATATAAGCAAATAAAATGATGTACTCCCATAACAGAAGGGAAAACTCATGTGCAGTTATGCATGGTTTCATGTGCTTCATCAATGGAAACATCTTGTAGATTTCTTTATTCAAATAATATTTGAATCAGAGACTTGATTTAAGAATGCAGTTTATGTTCTTGTCTGCACCAAAAGGAATAAATACGAGAAGAGGATTCTAGAAGGGATACTGATCAAAACCAAATTTTGTTACAATCTTCAACCTACCTTTATATTGAGAGTGCATTATCAAAGTGCTGACACTACCTGAACTGCTTTGGTGCTATCAAAGTGACACTGAACAAAAGATTTCCTATTTCCACATCAGCAATATTTAGAATGATGGCCTTTCAGTTAATATATAGGTACAAATCAGTAAAATGAACTTAAAAAAAAATTAATGATGGTGTATCTCTCCTTTTTCAGAGCATCTGACTGGTACCTTTGAATTCTATGGACCACTCTGAAAGAGATTCCTTTCCAACACCTTATTCCCCTGCTGTTTGGATCTCAAAATATTTCATTCTTGGTATTACCATGAGTTCTAGTGATCCATGAAGCATTATTTGAGATCTAGTCTATTAAATTAGGTAAATCTACTCTACATATCCCCTTTAATAAATCCTATGAAAACGTTGGTTAAGTACAAAGGATTGGATAGGGAAATATTCTTAAATTATTTATTGCTATCTAATCGCAACCACTAATATTTGCAATGGGGAAAGAGGGCGGAACAGGGGGAGGAAGGCCACAGAAACAAAACAATCCTCCTTTTTCTTTTACCTTGAACCATGAGCATGGGCTCTTTTCCACCGCCATGTGCCAGCATCTCTCTGCGATAACGCTCACCCATTGCCCTGAAGGAAAAGACAGATAATATTACAGCCACCTGCATACACAACCCGTTCAGCTTTCAGTCACACTTGTCTCTGGTTTCTTTACAGAACAGACACAGTTATAGATCTAATAAAACCTGCCACCTTTAGACAATGGCTGCCTTCATCATATACTGATTAGAGAAATACACACTATTTAAAATTATGCAAGAATGAACTAAGCTAGATAGATTTAATATTTACAAAAACTATGTTGTTTTTATGCAATATTGTACTTTGCAAAGAACTTGTTAAGTCTTCACTGTTGTCAGGGGCAAATTAAGAAGTCTCTGATATAACTGCTTAGAGCACTTAGCTATGGTGTAAGAACAGTTTGGAATTTGTCATTTGCCAATATATCCAAAGAAGAAGAATATGACATAAGATTTTAAAATGAAAAAAGTCAATTTGTCAAAATAATACAAATAAGAACTAATGATTCCATTTCTACTGTGGATTTTCTTCCTTACCTGCATGCAATATCCCACTTCTGCACTGTCATGGGGCGACTGGTCCCTTTCATGGGAATCAGAACCCAGTCTGCCCACCACTGCCTTCTGAAAGCCCACATGGGAGTAACTGACTGCCCTGTGGTTATTAAAGTAAATAAGCACTGGACCTAATAAAACGGTTATGCGAGCTTAGTTAAGCTAGGTACTCTTGGGGAGAAAGTGCTTCTAGACATAATGCTATCACAGAGAGAAGGTGAGCTCCTAGGGACAGGAAGCTCCCAGGACAGCTCACTGGGGTAAGGAGCCTAGAAGGTATACTCCGCTCCTAGAGAGAGGAGATCTCAACAATGAGACCTACAATTGGCAGGCCACTAGGAAAGCCTGGTCCCAGCAAACAAATCTCCCAAATGGTGGCAGGAAGCCCAGTCTATCAAGAAATATGGGCTCTCCTGGAGAAGAGCTGCAGTTGGCAGGTCTCCGCAGACACCTAGTTCTAGGGAAAGATTCTAGTCCATGGACTCTAGGAAAGGGACCTGCTTGTAAAGGGCTTGGCCCTGGACAGAGGCGAGCAGTGGACTCAGATGGAACAAATAAGCTAAGATTGAGCTGAGAGTCAGACAGGGGGATAAAGGTTTTGCTTATATTTTGTGCTGGCCTTTTCGGTCATTAAATGAGACCCTCCTCTGTGTGGCTCAAATCTTCTCTCTCTCACCAATAGAAGTCCAATAAAAGATATTACCTCGCCCACGTTGTGTCTGTAATATCCTGGGACCGACACGGCTACAACTACACTGCTATATCTTCTAGCCACATTTAAATAACAGTTTTCTAAATGCATCAGGAAATGTTTTTGCTTATTGCCACCCAGTGGCACACATCCTGAACAAATACAGAACTTCCTTGTTTTAGGAAATCACTATTTGAATGTTAAATACAGTTTTGGCCCAAAACTAAAATAGATGTCAAAATGGATGACAAAAGTCCTAAAAGGTACTCTCTCAATTGTAGTGAGATTTTGATAGCTCACAAGATGTTCAAATTTTGTGCTACCTCAGTACAAATAAGCAATACCCCCCCAGTGTAGTCTGTCTAGATAAGCTGGAAGTTTCATCCAACAAACAAAACAAACAAACAAACAGTTAGATTCTCTGATATCAGCCAAATATAACACATTCAGGTAAAAAGCTTTACAAATTAAGGCAAACAGTTTCAAATATAGGTATCTAAATTTGAACGTGTGAATTTATTTGCTTATAGGCGGCTGTTATTAAATATATTTATTTATGGTAGTACCTACAGTGTGGTAGGTGCTTCCCAAACATTCAGGAAGAAACAGTATTTGCTCCACGGAGCTCACACCGTAAGGAGACAGACTAGTAGAAAGAGGCTAAGAGAAGCAGAATAGGCAACTAATGTACAAGTCAGCTCGACTGATTGTAAGAAGCAGGATAAAATTGGTCTTCAAGAGTGACTTTGATGTTGGCAGGGTAGGGAGTCTTGCAGATGAGCTCAGGAAGGCTGCATCATGCACAGGATACTGCACAGAAGGCGGCACGGAGGAGACTGGACGAGAAACTAATAAACAAGCAGATAAAGCTGTGTATACTAGCCGAGCAGAGGGATGCAATGCAAAGCTTGAAAGGGAAGATGACTATGAAGAGCTATGTGGAGCTTTGAAGGTGATGACAAGAAGCTTGTTTAATACTGACAGCTTCTTCTATGTCAAATAGAAGTGACAGGTATTTAACACTTTTGAAAATCAAGCTCTTTAATTAGATGACTACATATGGATTTTGGTGCCTCCCACTTGGCACCTACATTTTAAAATGCTGATGCCGTATTCTTTGCATCAGTGAACATGTCCTACAATTCACCTTATCATCTGTGGTTATGTTATATTTTGCTATGTTTTTAAAATCAAAATATTTAGAAAAAACAATTAAAATGACATAAAAAAATCAAAATGTTGCTATAAGTATGACAAGCAAATTTTCTGCTTCCCAGAGTTAGCACGCCATTCAGGTCTACTTCATGCACTCTCTCTTTTTACCTGTCAAATGGGTTCTGCACAAAACACTGTTTCCATACCATGGAGGCAATGGCCCTGGACATGAGGTAGGAGTAGTACTTGGCACCATATCCCACTAGATGGCTGAATCTCAGCTGCCATGCCTATAGGGAAAAGAAAACAGAATGGAAATCACATCACTTATATCCTTCCGATTATTTTGAGAACTTTTTATCAAAGATTGCAAGAGTTATATACTGAATTGGTTCATATATTACATTGACAGAAATCTGACAGTATTAAGGAGAAACAATGAAAGAAAAACTAATGTGTAGAACCGCATTCTAATAAATATTTTCTGAGCTAAAGACTACATTTTTCCGATGCTAATCATTATAATTAATATTATGAGCAAACAGAATCAAAGGCACAGAAAACTGTAACCAGTAAAAATCTCAGACATTTAATAATATTCACATTGTTTCTATTTGGTGTTAAAAGAAAACCACAATTCACTTGTTACAATTAACACCACATTTTTCCACATGGATAATTACAGTGTCACACCTGAAAAAGTTAAATCCATGAGCTTTTGCCAAAAACAAAATTATAGTAGAGACTTGTATATGTAAAGTACATCTTCCCACATGCCAAAGTACAAGCTCAGAGGTAAATGAACTACATCCACATGACATACCATTGTTCACAGATTTGTTTGTATATTTATAGCAGATTGTAAGTATACTGTTATTTGTCTATAAATTGTTACTTAGTTTTATGACTCATTCCACTGTTGCTGGACTCCTTTCTTTTACTTAAGTAGAGTACTTCCCTATTTCGCTCCATTTCTTTACCTTGGAAAATTGAAATGATCAGCTCTACTCTCATAGAAACAGAGTTTATGTTCTCAGATTTCCCCTGCCTGTAATGTGAAAAGGGGAGTAGAATTAAATTGAAAAGACATACTGTTTCCCTGCAGTCTTATATGCTTCTTCAATGTAAGATGGCTCCATCTAGCAATGGATCAACAAGAAACCGCTTCTCCCTTATTGGCTCCTTCTCAGGAAACGAAGAGGGAGTCAATTCAAAGATGTCATTTGTCCTGTTCAAACAGGATCAGAGATCTATGATAATCATAGAAGTGTAGGGGATCTCTATAGGTCACCTAGTCCAGTGCCCTCCACTCAAAGCAGGACTACATAACAACTAGGCCATTCCTGACAGGTATTTGTCTAACCTGTTCTTAAAAACCTCCAATGACAGAGATTCCACAACCTTCCTAGGCAATTTGTTCCAGTCCTTAACTACCCTGATAGCTAGCAAGTTTTTCCTAATGTCTAACCTAAACTGCCCTTGCTGCAATTTAAACCCACTGTTTCTTATCCTATCTGCAGAGGTTAAGAAGAACAATTTTTTACCCTCTTCCTTGTAAACCCTTTTATGTACTTGAAAACTGTTGTCTCCCCCTTCGTCCTCTCTTCTCCAGACTAAACAAACCCAATATTTTCAATCTTTCCTCATAGGTCATGTTTTCTAGACCTTTAAATCATTTTTGCTGCTCTTCTCTGGACTTTCTCCAATTTGTCCACATCTTTCCTGAAATGTGACACCCAGAACTGGACACAATATCAGTGCAGAGTACAGTGGAAGAATTATTTCTCGTGTCTTGCTTACAACACTCATGGTGATACATCCCAGAATGATGATAGTAGGTTTTTTTTTTGGGGGGGGGGGGGGGGGTTGCAACAGTGTTACCCTCATATTTAGCTTGAGATCCACTATAACCCCCTGATCCCTTCCTGCAGTACTCCTTCCTAGGCAGTCATTTCCCATTGTGTAGGTGTGCAATTGATTGTTCCTTCCTAAGTGGAGTATTTTGTATTTGTCCTTGTATTTGTCCTAGTACTTTGTATTTCATCTTATTTACTTGAGACCATTACTCCAGTTTGTGCAGATAGGATTAAAATTCAAAACAATCCTCTAAAGCACATGCAACCCCTCCCAGGTTTGTAGTTTCCGCAAACTTTATAAGTGTACTCTCTTCATGTGGGGGAGGTGGGACCGAAGGGTTCAGAGTGTGGGAGGGGGCTCCAAGCTGGGAAAGAGGGTTGGGGTGCAGGTGGTGCGGGCTCTGGGGTGGGACTGGCGATGAGGGGCTCAGGGCTGGGGCAGAGGGTTGGGGGTTCTGGGGTGGGGCCGGGGATGAGGGGTTTGGGGTGCAGGAGCGGGCTCAGGGCTGAGGTGTGTGGGGAGGTTCTGGGGTGGGGCCAGGGATGAGGGGTTTGGGGTGGAGGAGGGGGCTCAGGACTAGGGCAGAGGGTTGGGGTGCAGGGGTGTGAGGGCTCTGGGGTGGGACTGGCAATGAGGGGCTCAGGGCTGGGGCAGAGGGTTGGGGGTTCTGGGGTGGGGCTGGGGATGAGGGGTTTGGGGTGCAGGCTGCTCCGGGGCTACGGCGGGGAGAGAGGACTCCTCCCAGCTCTCTCTTCCTGCAGCAACACCTGGGCTGGAAGGGAGGGAGAGGCACCTCTCCCTGTCACAGCAGCTCTGGGGTTGGGGCCACGGAATAGGTGCCTCTCCCCCGGACTCTCCCCATGCCACGGTAGGTCCGGGGCTGGGCTGGGGCCAGCGGGGAGAGGCGCCTCTGCCTGCCATGGCAGGTCCAGGCCAGGTTGGGGCCAGGAGAGGGGTGCCTCACCCCTGGCCACGGCAGGTCCGGACCGGGGCTGGAGGAGGGGTGCCTCTCCCCCAGCTGCGGCAGGTCCGGGTTGTGGGGAGAGTCATCTCTCCCCGCCGCAGTCCTGAGCGCCTATGCAGCCTTGGAGGGAACTGAGCTGTTTTCCCTCCTACCATTCCTTAGAACCATGAATGCGATCATTTCATAATCACTGTCACCCAAGCTGCCTGTCAGTTTCAAATTCTCAACCAGTTCCTCTCTATTGGTCAATATCAAATCTAGAACAGCCTCTCCCCTAATTGCTTTCTTCACCTACTGAAATTAAAATGGTCTCCAATGCATTCCAAGAACTTGTTGGATAATCTGTGCCTTGCTGTATTATTTTCCCAACAGATGTCTGGGTAGTTGAAGTCTCCTATCACTACCAAGCCCTGTGTTTTGGATGATTGTGTTAATAATGTCTAGGGAATGCAACATCCTCTCCTGTTTTGGAGGTTCTGACAGAAAGAAGGGTTAACTCTTGGTAAATATGGAAAGGAGAAATCTCCCATTAGGGGACTATGTTAAATATGCCCAATGGCCTGTGATGGGATGTTAGGGGGGTGGGGATCTGAGTTACTACAGAGAATTCTTTCCTGGGTGTCTGGCTGGTGAGTCTTGCCCACATGCTCAGGGTTTAGCTGATCGCCATATTTGGGGTCGGGAAGGAATTTTCCTCCAGGGCAGATTGGCAGAGGCCCTGGGGGTTTTTCGCCTTCCTCTGCAGCGTGGGGCACGGGTCACTTGCTGGAGGATTCTCTGCACCTTGAAGTCTTTAAACCACAAGTTGAGGACTTCAATAGCTCAGACAGGTCAGGGGTTTGATACAGGAGTGGGTGGGTGAGATTCTGTGGCCTGCATTGTGCAGGAGATCAGTCTAGAAGATCATAATGGTCCCTTCTGACCTTAAAGTCTTCATGAGTCTATGAGTAAGCCACTTTGTCCTGTGGTGACCTTATGAAAAATAAGAAAACATTACCTAGAATACAGGACAGCTAATTTCTCTATGAACCTTGCCAAGGTTAAGGCTACAAGAAATGCTGTTTTGTATGCAAGTAGCTTTAGGGACACAAAATGTATTGGGGTAGAAGGGATGCATTAGGAGGATCTTGGACTCAAGATTAAGGGACTAATTCCTCTCACAGCAATTACCCCGTTGACTTCAATGTAGTTAAATCTGGTGTAAAGAGATAACATCCCCTGAGGTTCCAGGTGCTGGATCCTGATCATCATATTGGAGAGCGCCCTGAGAAAGCTGGAAACCAGGGAATGACACCCCCACTAGGAATCTTTCTATTTCACCTCTGGTGGCACTGATTCTAAACAGATGTGGTTACTGTATGCTAACATCCTTGAATTTTAGCCTATTGATGAGCCTATATGCCCCAAGTTGGACCCTGGAATCAGTCACTCCTCACCCTGGGACCTACGTCACTGGTGACCATACTTATTCTGGTTCTGACAAGGGAATCCTTCTGCACAATTGCAACTGTTCATCCAACAAGATGTAGGATAATGGAGGGTCTGCAAGCATTGGTTCTATTGTAGTTGAACTGAGGGAAGTAAGAAGTTTGAACAGAGGCTGGTCCAGGGTACTGTACAGAAGGCCACAAGCATTTGCATCACTAAGAGGGCAGATGGAACCTGCAGACACTGAGACTGTGTGGTGGGTAAAATCATTTCCATTCTGTCAGCAGATGGTCTGACTATCCCTTCAAGTACAAAACATTGCTGCTAGGTGGCATATGCAAAGGAGGGAGCTCTAGTTCTGGCTACCAAAGAAGTCTGAGAGGGAAAAGTCCCAGGACCTATCTGAGTGGACCTCTGGCAGAAGAAGTGCTTTGATTAACCATTTGTCGAAGTAGGGCAAGACCTGGATCCCCTGGATCTTGAGGAAAGTTGCCACAAATTCATGAGTAAATTCTGTGGATCATTCCCCAAGTGGCAGTTTTGTCCCAGAAAAAGATCTGGGAAAAGAATATTTACTGTTTTTTTTACTGTTTTTTCCCAAACTTTGGTCACCATTTTATCCAAACTAACCAGGAAGGGAAAGGCTTTCACCCAAATGGATCTCTCAGAGAAGTACTCTTTGTATGTGACTAGTTCAGGAAGGAGCACTGAAGTCTATGATTTGCTTGGTATTGCCAAAAAGCACTGAGGAATCTGAATCCAAGAGTTCTCCATCTTCTGATTGTTGTGAGGGAGCAAACTCAGGACTTTCTTGGATATTCATCGTTTTTAAAGCAATGAGGAGAGATCGAGTTGCTATATAAAATGGTGGAAAATGAACAGAGACCTACCTGTTGCTGTTGTCTTTCTGGAAGGCAACAGTGAAGAATCTTCTGAGGTGTCCTTTCTCACTCTCAGCTTCTTGCTTTTGAGAGAGATGGCAATTCAATCCTGAGGACAAGTGTAATCCAGAGCTCACCAGCTTCATCTGGCCACTGAGAAGCACCCTTGGACGGGAGGCTCATATAAGGACATTGTCCCATCCCAGGCTTTTTATGAAGGCTTAATGGAGAAGTTTGGCTAGGCCTGGTAAATTTTTTCATTGATTATTATTTATTATTTGCATTACCATAGTACAGACACCCCCCAGCTTACGCAATCGTTCCGTTCCGGAAAGCCTCGTGTAACTCAAATTTTGGAAACGTATACCTGTATGTTACGCAAAAATTTCCACAACTCGAAAATCCTATTTCTGGCTTATGGAACTTTTTCCGTAAGCGCGAATTTGAGTAAGTTGGGTCTTGCGTAACCCAGGAAGCGTCTGTACTTAATAGCTCTGTTCATGGACCAGGACTCCATTGTGCTAGGTACTGTACAAACGCAGAATAAAAAGACAGCCCCTGCCCCAAAGAATTTCCAGTCTAAACATAAGGCAAGAGAGAACAGATGGACACAGACAGACTACTGGGGAGTACAAGGTGTGACAGACCCAGACCAGTTGGGTGCAGGAGTCTGGTAGAAGGCAAATATACTGGGTACTGGATGAATAGTTTTCTGTTCCCTGAGTGACCAGAGCAGGGCCTGCCCTAGAGCAATCAGGAACCTCCTAGAACCAATTAAGACAGGCAAGCTAATTAAGACACCTGGAGCCAATTAAGAACTTACTAGAATCAATTATGGCAGGAAGGCTAATCAGGACACCTGGTTTAAAAAGAACCTCGCATCTGTTAGTGGGGGGGCGCACAAGGAGGAGTGAGTGAGAAGGTCTGCTGCTGGAGGACTGAGGAGTACAAGCATTATCAGGCTTCAGGAGGAAGGTCCTGCAGTGAGGATAAAGAAGGTGCTGGGGGGAGGCCATGGGGAAGTAGCCCAGGGAGTTGTAGCTGTCACGCAGCTGATACAGGAGACATTGTAGACAGCTGCTATCCACAGGGCCCTGGGCTGGAACCTGGTGTAGAGGCTGGGCCTGGGCTCCCCCCCATTCCTCCAACTCCCTATCTGACAAAGGAGGAGTTGACCTGGTTTGTGAGACACACCAGAGGGGAAGGTCATATTTGGAAACGGATCTGGCCTGTCCTCGACCCACTTGGTGGGACAGAGACTGCAGAGATTGTTCTCCACTTCCCCCATGCTGGCCAGCTATGAGGTTAGCTGAGTGAACGGCAGGTTTGAGCCTCTAGCAAAAGCAGCCAAACTGAAGGCTGCCGTGAACCTCTGAGGCAAGCAAATCCGCCAGAAAGCGCAGGACCCACCAAGGCAGAGGAGGAACTTTGTCACAAAGGAAACAATGAGACAATTTTGGACAGCATGATAGGCAGTGTTCTCAGCAAACCAGGGGCCTACCATTGTCAATTTTTTTGGTAGGTATCATGCCAAAGAAGTTATAATCAGAATCCATGGTCCATAGGTGTCTGCTCCCTGCTCCTGACACCGCTGCCATGAAGTGCTGAGGCAGGCTAAGCAGAAGAGTGAAAGGCACCAGAAGTAAAATATAAGAGTGGGAAGAGGCAGCCTGATCAAAGTGGTGACAGCTGAAATATACAGAGTTGCTTTGTTGTGCTCCATCTAGTGCTGGTGCATTTCTGACCTACCTAACACAGAACAGAGACAGGAGTGGGGTCAAACGAAATGCTGGCCTTCTGGTGGATAAAACTGTGGCTTATCATCAGTCCTACTGCCTCAAATCAAGGGAAAGAATTGTGGCCAATTCCATGATCCAGATCCATGTGAGGGGATGAGGAAAAACAGGAGTTAGCAGCATGTTGTCTGTTCAGCATTAAACAGCCAGAAATAAAACCCTGAGGGGTACATTTTCAAAAGCAGTGAGCTGGAATTTAGCCATGCAACTCCCAGAGCACTGTTTGGAAAATGGGCTCCCGGTTCCTACAATATCAGCACGAGTCAAAAACTTTCTTCTTGCTTTGACTTTACCATTTAATGAGGGGTTTCTACTCAAATTGTTTTGCAAGGCATAAAGCCACAGTCACTAAATGTCATTGAAATATTATCAATTTTTAATTTTTTGATAGAGCGAAATATATAAAAATCACACTACAAGCGATCTTGTGCAAGCTCTTAAAAATGAAGTGATTTTTTTTATCCCATTCCAACTATTCTTACCTCCTACAGTCCAGGGTCTGAAATTAAGTTCAGCTTGAATTCAGATTTTTCAGCTTGCAATGAAAAGTACTGCGGTTGCAACATTTATACATAACATCTACAATTTTTCTAACTCGTCCCTTAATTTTAACCATAATCACTAAACTGAAAACACATTTTAAAAACAGATCAGAAGGCCAGTATTTTTAGAAGCCTGAAGCAGGAAAACATGTCAGTCTTTATTTTATTCTATATTAAGTCTTCAGATTGAGGATTTGAAGTTTCAGCTTGAAAGGTTACAGCTCTCACAAGAATGGAAAAAGCTTTACTGTTGAATCACTCTTCACATGCCTAAAATCTTAATAATTTCCAAATATATCTGCTTATGAAAAACTGAAAGAATACATCTGCTTTTTCTGTTATAAAAGAAAACCCTTTTCAGGAGTTTGGCATGAGAGGAAAATACTTAATCCTGTGTTATGCTCCTCAGAAAGGATTAATTTCAATAGCCTTCATAAACGCCACCTAGTACAGAACACAGCAACATGTCTCTTCGGCAACACGGGCTACTGTGAACACATAGAACTGTCCCTCCATTTCCTACAGTGACTTCCCACAGAATACCATCCAAATGTCTTCATTATCTCAAAGGCACTCAATGGCCAGGGCCCATTGTAACTAAAAGATCACCTATAGCTCCAGGATGAGGACCACTGTCAACAGCTCCACTCCACAGGCAAAATGAAACTGTACCACAAATGTGCAGGACAAAGAGCTTTCTTGGTCCAACACTATGAAACCAACTCCCAATGTAAGAACCAACATAAATCGCATCACTTTTCATTCCAAGCACAAGATACACTTGTTTGGCCTTGCCTTTGCTAATATAATTAGTAAAAAAAATCCCCACACAACTTCATCTTTGGGAGAGGAAGAGACAAGGAAAGAACTACATATAACAGATGCTAGCCAGTCACATCACTTAATGCACCTTGGAAAGTGCTCAGATACTACGATGAGGGCATATAATATAACTTAAAGGGACAAGAACAGATAATGGAATATTAGCAAAAGTTGAATATATTTTAAAAACTGCCACTGGATATGACATACATTCCAGGGTATTAAAGGAATTAGCTATAAACTCAATGTACCAAAGGATTTTTTTAAATAAAGCTATGGACAACTGGGTTGGTAGTGAAAAATGGGGTTATATCCCTAGCGTGGCAAGTGCCACACTGATTTTAAGAAAAGGAAATAATCCTGGCAATTACTATTGGATAAGTCTAACCCAAACCACCTAATGAAATAATGTAACCAAAGTTTTGTTCATTCTGCAAATACCACGTCAAGAAACCTGATTATAACATAGCTGTTCCCTAGCTAGGTTTCAGTGTAGGCTGGACTTTAAAATGTGGTTAGTAACCAGGCAAAAAGTCTGAGGCCAGATTGTCTCACTGCAGAACACAAGTAGTTCTAGTATGTCACCATTCTCTTCCCCCAACCTCCTGTAACCTCCCCACACAAAATAGATTCTAATTACTGTCCTCCTTGCAGCAATTACCAATTCCCCTACTCCAGCTCTCAGTAGATCTCAGTTAATGCTCAGTTAATCCTTTTTATTTCCAATTTCCAGGGCTGAATCATTTCTCCATATCAATAAAAAATATCTGACACATGAATTTCCCCGTTGGAAAACCTGCAGGCTAGACATACACAATTAGGACGCACTTTTTATTACAGGTTATGTTTCTGTTAAGCTGCAAGAAAGTTAATGAAGATTCTGAGTACATCATCTACTACAGGAATATATGTAATAATTATGAAAAAGTTCCATGAAGACATTCCAGGAGTTTATTAAATAACAGTGTATTCTATAGCATAGCCCAGGGGTTATGATAATATGCCATCTGCAGGTCATGTTACTGCCTGTTTTTTGTACAGTATAGCTGACAGAAATAAAGGTGCGTGACTGATCCACTGAAATTATTAGTTAAAGATGCCTGCTTTCTATCAACATACCATCAATCCTCCCTGATTATCTTGTCTGAAGAATTTCCAAAATCCTATATGCAATGGCTTTTCATCCTTTCTAATAAAAACCCCTGTTTTACTTTAACTAAAATAAATTGTAAGTCTTATTAGGAGTTTAAATGAAGATACACATTTGCTGCATTCTTAGTATATGGAACAACACTTTAAAGATATTACTACAATTTCCTACAACCTATTAATAAGTGATATCCTTTAAAGTTTAGCTGACACTTCAGCTATGTATGGTTAAAGATGTTTCCAGCCTATACCTATCAAGACTAGACTGAATTCTCAGATTTAGCAATGTTCAAAAGTACAACAAAATCAATTAGTACAAAATTCAGCCATAGTCCTTACGAGACTAAACCAAAATTGTAGAAGGGAAAATGAGTTGCAAATAGCGCTGAATAACTTATTACATTCCCATTGTTAACTAGTTTTCATTTGATCTATAGCTAGTCTTTGTTTTCATTTAACGGCATTAGTGCTGTAAAATATCGTAACTGTTTAGACTACAATTTCCTTTTAGAAGAAAAGAACTCATAGTGATTGTGCTAATCCAACCAAACACTGTTTGATTTGTCCTCGAGAAGTGCCTGAGCCTTTCAAAATGCTCTTTGAAAGTTTGTGCTGTTATTTAGTCACCATAAATCTTCAACTATGTCAGAGCAGATGAAATGTCTCCATTCAGTTTCGAGTCTGAAGACAAATCACAGGGTAAATATTACAAGATCCAACATTAACTACGTAAATACTTTTCCCCCTTCATTTACTATTTTGAATTTAAAATTTCTACTGTATTAAATCTTAGCAGGAGAGTTGCTAAATAGTTTCCATAAGCAAAAATATTTGGTGGAGGTAATATTTGGTGGGGCCCTCCCTTCCCAATTAAATTTTTATCCCTGGCAGTAGATGCAAGCAGATGAACAGCCAGCTCCTCTTTCCTGCAGGGACCATTGGGTGGAGACGCCATAGATCTGGCGCCAGCTTGGTGCTGCTGCTCCTACGGCCCATGAAGTTGGGCGTCAGCATGAGGTGGAAAAACTGCTGAAAGTCATCGACAAGCTCCTGGCTAATTATAAAAGCCATTCTATAAGCCAGGCTCTTAGCAGCCCTTCTTCCTTTGGGCAGGAGGAGCGCCGCCGGAGAAAAAAAGGGCGGCCAGAGGAGGGAGGGAGCAAGCGAGCGGGGAAGCTGCCCCCACCCACAGGCAGGGCCACCCAGAATGCAGGGGCTTTAGGGGCTGCAGGGCCCTGGGCCAAGAGGGCCCTGGCCTGCAGCTCTCAAGCCCTTTTCGGAATGTGGCCCTGAGTCCTTTGGCACGTGGAGAAGCAGGGGCAGCTGCGCAGCCCGCGGCTGGAGAGAAGCGGTGCTTTCCCCTTCAAAGCTGGCTTTGAAGGGGAAAGCGCCGCTTCTCTCCGGCCGCGGGCTGTGCGGCTGCCCCTGCTCCTCCTGAGTCCTCCGGCCTGTGCTCGCAGGGCCGCATTCCGAAAGGGGCTTTAGAGCTGCAGGCTAGGGCCCCGGTGCCCCCTTAGCCCAGGGCCCTGCAGCCCCTGCGTTCCGGGTGGCCCTGCCTGCCGGGGGGAGGGGGGAAAAGGAGGCAGCTCCCAGAATCGTGACCATGGGAGAGGAGCTGTGCTGCGCAGAGCCACCTGCACACCCCCTGCACCAAACAGGAGCTGCCCCAGGTAAGTCCTCTGCACCTCCTGCCTGCCCCAGCCCTGAGCTTCCTCCCGCACCCCCACCCTGAGCGCCCTCCTGCACCCTAACTCCCTCCCAGACCCCGCACCCCACCCATAGCGCCTTCCCGCACCCTAACCCTAATTCAGACCTTCGAATCGCTGTATCACGAAGTGTTAAACCAAGATTTTCAGAAATAATGAAGCATATTCAATCACATTGCTCTTAATAAAAAATTTTATTAAATTTTTTTGTGAGAGCAAAAAGGTTTTTTGTACCATTAATAAATCAAATAAAAAAATATTTTAAAAATATTGTTTATTTCATCTTTAACTCATCCTTTTTTAATTTATATTTTGTGTATGTTTTATAATGTACATAATATATTAGTACAGTAGTACATGTATATAATTTATACATAAATAAATATACATATATTGGAGGTGCATGCTCAAAAATTTTTTACTGATGGGGCGCGCGATCAAAAAAGTTTGGAGACCACTGGTCTAGAGGAAGGTGCACTGAGCTGGGAACCAGGAGTTCTGGTCTCACCTTTACTGACTGCTGTCTACATTTCTGTGTACTTCAGAGCTCTTATTATTGCCTTCATATCTTAACCAAGAGGGCAGTGAAGTATTGTTCTGACCCACTTTATAAAGAAGTTAACTGAGAGTTTGCACAGGGCAGACCTGGGAAATAGTGCCCAGGCCTCTAGTATGACAAATTCAAGTCTCATCAACTCTGCCTCCAAAAATTAACAAGCTAAATCTGTGTGCTTGGCTACCCAGACTCTAACCAATACGCATACACCCATGCCAGAGCCAGGAAAAGAATTTCCAACATTCTAGTGCTGTTTGACAATTAGTTCTGAAACTTAATGGCAAAGTGTATGTTAGGTGCCTTTCTAGTGGCTGGCCCAGAAAGTGTAGCTCAAATGGTAGAAGTCTGCACTGGGGATCTGAAACTCCATGGTTCAAGATCTGCTAGCAAGCCACAAGTGTTGGGGAGTCGTTATGGTTGCAAATGATGGAATTTGTTTTTCAACTTTTCTATTTAAAATACCAGTTTAATTCACAGAATGACAAAATATCCTTAAACCAGGTTAAAAAAACATGATGATCTGAAAATTATGGCCCAAAATGCAGGTGTTCCACAATTTGGTACACATTTTCATAGCTTGTCTCTCAGTTTTGAAAGTTGAGAGGTATGGTTTGCTCTAGAAGAAAACCAAGGTACTCATGCACTATTTTATTTTAAACAAAGAACACACTTTGGAAGGGCATTGAGCCATACATTCTCTCATTTTAAATACACAGAATTTCAGTGGGTGGTTTTATCATTTATATGTTTGTTTTGGGATGAGGTTGTTTTTTCTATATGCTGGGTCTGATTCACTATTGTGTTACTGCAGTTTAATGTTGGTGTAAACTCTTCCAATTTCAACAGAATTACATCAGCATAACACTGGAGTTACAAAAAGGTGAAAAAGATTCTTAAAGAATTAAAAAAAACAAAACACATTTTTTCTCTAGTTGCAGCTTCTAATTTTGGTTGGAATAACTTGAACTTAATTATAAGAAACAACTTCTTATTTCCCACTAGCTTGGCTAATGTCACAATAGTTCAAAATTTTACAGTAAAGTGCCTTTCTGAGGTTAGGAGTGGGATAGTGTGTAAGATAAACCAACTAAGATACCATTGACATTTTAGAAAGTGAGTCAAACAAGAGATTAAAGTTTCAATTTATAACACTTCTGTGTTTTTCTTATAAAGTCATAAATAAATCTAGCAAGACAGGGAATGTAAATATTTTTGCAGTTGTTTATATTGGGGAAGAGGAAAGGAATTTAACGTGCAATTAACCACTTAAGTGTTTCTAGATATGTACCATATGGTTGTTGAATTATTTGAATTATTAACAAAAATATAAACATTTTTAATTTAACCTACTGAATGACTTGATCATCACAACTCAAATGTACAAAAGCTATATACCACTATATATCCACTTCCAAGATGACGTGATGAAAATTGCCATTTGAGAGATATAGAAGAATATATACTTCAAAAGGTTACGTTTATGGTTCAGCATTGCTTCAAAAACTTTATTAGATGTTCATATTAAGATTCTGACTGGAAATTCTGACAATTTAGGATATTTAAATTGGACAAGAAGTAAATTAAGACAGGCTATACTAGTAGTATTATGCAGTGTAGTTGTAGCCGTTTCGGTCCCAGGCTATGAGACACACAAGGTGAGTGAGATAATATCATTTATTGGACCAATTTCTGTTGGTGAGAGAGATAAGCTTTCAAGTTCCTTTCCCAGACCTGAAGAAGAGCGCTGTCTGGTTTGAAAGCTTGTCCCTCTCACCAACAGAAGTTGATCCAACAAAAGAAACTACCTCATCCACCTTGTATCTCTCTATATTAGTAGTATTACACATTTTACAATAAAATGATAGCTTTCTAAAGTAAAATATTGACATAATACACAAACCTGAGAATTTCCAAATTCATCCCTTCTATCGTGATAAATAGCTTTGGATATATACACACATGCAATACACACAAAAAGAGCATGTTGCCAGCCATGAATGAGTAATACTAATGTCTCAGGCTTACAATCAGGTCACTATCGGCAGATCTTTTCCCAACAAAAGCCCCACTAAGGTCAGCAGGACTTCAGATGGGCACAGGAGCAGGTCTTAGTCCATCTTTCAGTACCTTCTGTTAGTAACACACTGGGCTTAAATTAAATAATGAGTCAATGCTTTAAGGTAACATATACAAATAATACTTGTGATGACTATAAGTTTCCCTTTTTTAACTAAATTATTGTAAGAAGTTAAAATTACTAGTAAAAATCTACATGATGTTATAAACACATCTTTACCAATATATCAGCTTAATTAGGTAAAACCTCTGTACCTACAAAATGAGACATTTAATATTGTAAACTAATGTTATTTTAGTACCATTCTGTTCTTGTGCCTGAATATCTGAGCACACCAGACTGGAATTTAGGAGATCAGGATTCAATTCCGGACTCTGCCACAGCTTACAGCGTAGGGTGACCAGATGAGAGACGCGGGGTGCGGTGGGGGGGGTCTGGCAGAGGACAAAAAAACCCCCCCCGCCGGCGGAAGGGAAAAAAAAAAAAAAAGAAGAAAGAAAAGCCGGAGCATAGGAAAAAATGGTGGAAGCTGAGCATCCACCGGCAGCTCCACCCCCCCCCCCCAGCTCACCTCCTCTCCGCTTCCACCTCCCCTGAGCTGGCTGCCGCATCCTGCTTCTTCCCCCCTCCTCCAGCGCTTGCGCCGCCATACAGCTGATTGGCGCAAGCCTGAGAGGGAGGGGTGAGGAGGAGGAATGCGGCATGCTTGGGGAAGAGGCGGGGCCAGGGTGGGGATTTGGGGAGGGATCCAATGGGGTAGTGAGGGGGCGGGGCAAAGGCAGGAATTTGGGGAGGGATCCAATGGGGGAGGGAGGGAGCACGGAGGGCGGGAGCCCCCTCTGCCTGTGTGCCAGAGTGCAAAATATCAGGACAATTCGCGTCCCGACCGAACATTGGTCGGGACGCGGGACAAACAAGTAAATATCGGGACAGTCCCGATAAAATCGGGACATCTGGTCACCCTATTACAATGTGACCTTAGGCAAACCACAGAGTATGTCTATTACATTGAGCTGGAGGTGTAATTTCTGATCAAGCCAGTGCTCTGAAAACTGAGTGTAGCCCCTTCTGCTACTCTCATCGCTATGACTAGACTCTAATTTTAGCATACTAGTTTGATCAAAACTGGCAGAGATTATGTCTCTTGGAGCTGGGACTCACACCCCTAGCTCAAAGTGTGGACATATCCAAAAGATGTATCTTCATAGCAGTTAGCTTGAGTTATAACTTGAGGGTTACCCCTAACAACTCCCATCCACACACAAAATTCTCTAGCTCGAGTTAAGTGGTGCTTTAAACTCCATCTAACTAGCCTGTCGGGGGTGGGTAGGTGGGTGAGTTGAAGCTTGAGCAATACTGATCCTTGAGCTAGTAATGCAGTTGTTGCATCCCCCACTGCAGTTACAACAGCAGCTAATCCAGGGTATAGCTACACTGCATACTCCTTACAGCAGCATGTGGAGTACATACACTGAATGCTGTGCCAGCACAGGTATAAACAGCAGTGTAGACAGTGAGGCACTGCTTAGGCAAATAGAATAAAGACACACCAGAACCTTAGGGTATATATCCTACATGACTCTCTACATGCCCACTCAGTGCCTCCCCTATTTTTAGCAGTGTACCAGCAGCAGGGAAAGACTCTGGCAGTGCCCTGCTGCAAGTCTTTTCCTGCTGCTTCCCCCTGCCAGGGCCTCTCACTGAGGGCATGTCTTCACTACCCGCCGATCCGGTGGGTAGCAATCGGTCTATCGGGGATTGACTTACCGCGTCTAGTGAAGACGCGGTAAAATCGATCCCTGATCGCTCTGCCGTCGACTCCGGAAATCCACCTCGGCAAGAGGCGGCAGCGGAGTCGGCGGCAGCGCGGCAGCGGTCGACTTTCCCGCGTCCTCACCGCCAGGTAAGCCGACCTAAAATACGCAACTTCAGCTACGGTATTCACGTAGCTGAAGTTGCGTATCTTAGGTCGGACCCCCGCTGTAGTGTAGACCCAGCCTCACACATGTAGCTACACACCAGAGTACAGAGGCAGCCTGCTTTTCACACTCTACATTGCCACCAATGGTATGCAGGGTATACCCAGCCCCATGCTTAACTTGAGTGTTGTTTTGAAGTGTGCTTGCTCTCATTTGAGCATGCTAACTCTAGCTAACTGTTGCAGTGAAGACAAGTTTCACTGAGGATTAGTCCCCCTTCCTTTCTCCGATACGTTGACAGTCTTTTCTATTTAAAGCAAAGCTTTTTCAGGGAAAGCACTGTCTCTTACTATATGTTTATATGGCACCTCGAATAATAGGACCTTGTTATCAGTTGGAATATCTTAAATATCATATCTACCCCCTACTGAAATATAAATAATAGATATAATTGAGCTATTAAGTATATGTAGGACCAGTCCTTCTGTCCTGAAAATAATGGGAGTTTGGCATGTGAGAGAACTTCACTTTACACACTGACTAAATAATAGAGTTTAATCCCTTCCTCCCTTTCTTCCCCCCAAGTGATTTATAAAAGTTAATTAAAAGTATTACCAGTAAGGGACATATACAAATTTCTTCTTCATAGTTCTTTAAAAAGCAGCTCCATTACACATAAATATTGCTTAAAACATTTGTTTGAGTTTCATGGAGGTAACACTTGTAAAAAGAAATTCCTTAAAAGTGCTTCACTGTCTTACAATTTCTGTAAACATTCTGCGGCCACAGACACAGTTGTTCAGTGAATAGTGTCATATTGTTGTTGGAATATAAATATTTCATGATACTTTGCTATCAATATTTTCCCTGTCATAAAGGTGATCTGAAACACGTTAACGGGGGGAAAAAAGCCAAACAAACCTCCTAGAGTGACTTCACGAGCTTTTGAAAGTTCTAACCATTGTTATAGGTTTGAACTGAATGTTTAACTCAATATGGAATCAGTCCTTTCCAAATTGCTTTTAGCTATTAATTATTTATACAAACTTCTATAAAGTTCATTTCATGCTTATTTAATTTTCCTCTCACCATACTCACATTCTTATGTTTGATTGTATAGTATATTTTAAGAAAGCCCATTTGAAAGCTAATCCAGGGATTTGAATTTTTTGTAAACAACTGGGGTTTCCAACTTGGCAAAAGTAGCAACTGACTCTGTAGAGGTTATACCAAATCCAAAAAGTAGACAAATGGCTGCATCAGTCATCAGAAAACTAACAAGTTATAATCAGAGCTGCATCAGTGTCTGCTCAAGTAGCTACGCTACTTAGTAGAAAAAGGATCCATCTATTATACATTAAAGCCTCAATGCCTTTATTAGCAAAAACATCAAATAGGAAACAAAGTGTTTCTCTTTGATATGACCTACTAAATATGAAGAAAACTTCTCACGCTATGAACCAAACTGCATTGTGGACAAAGGTATGAAGCATAATTAAACCTGTTACCTAAGGGAAGCTTTAGGTCACTAATAGAAGTGACCTTTCTGAAATACTGCATTTTTAACATGTTGGAACAAATCAGGTGTATTGCCAGATTATTTAGCAGCCCAGAAAATAATCAAAAGGCTTGCTATCCAAAGTTATATAAACCAAAACATGTACTCTCCTATCATGGGTAATTACAACAATTTGTGCATGCTAGCTCCGATGCATATTATATATGGATACAACGAAGGAATTCCTCTAAATGTTGAATAAAGTACATAATAGGAGGAAACACTGTTCACCAAAAACCCATCTCTTTTCCCAAATTAAAATTGTTTTATTTTGCTGTGCTCTAAAAAGAGAGATTAACGAAAACTGATTGCTCTCCCTTAGAACCTGGTATTGCTTTCTTTCGTTAAAAGCATCTTTTCAATTATCTGGACTTTTATTCATTTTTTATGCATAAAGTCAAAAGTGGTTAGGCAACAAGCTCAAAGTTTCTACCCCCAAAATTAATTTTGCAATACTGGCATTGTATAGTTCCTTATTAATTGAATTTCACCAATTTCTATACCAATTTCTTTCCAGTCATAAGTCAAACTAACCATTAGTGTCCCCCACATCTGCCACACTCACCGGGGCTCTGACAATTAAGGTGAGTTATTTCCAGGTCAGACATGATCACTAGTAACAGAGGCCCTACAGACCAAATTACACCCTCATTTACACATATTCAACCCCACTGTTTTCAGCCTGCACAGATGCCACTAAGAGCATAAACTGATAAACTGGAGAACTGGTCTGAAATTAACAAGATGAAATTCAATAAAAGACAACTGCAAAGTACAACACTTAGGAAGGAAAAACACAAATGCATAAATATAAAATGGGGAATAACTGGCTAGGCAGTAGTGCTGCAGAAAGAGATTGCAGGTTACAGTGGATCACAAATTGAATATGAGCCAACAATGTGATGCAGTTGTGGAAAAGGCTAATGCCCTGGGGTGTACTATCAGGAGTATCATATGTCAGACAGGAGGTAACCATCCCACTCTGCTTGGCACCGGTGAGGTCTCAGCTGCAGCACTGTGCCCAGTTCTGGGTGCCACACTTTAGGAAAGATGTGGACAAATTGGAGACAGTCCAGAGGAGAGCAACAAAAATGATACAAGGTTTAGAAAACCAACCTATGAGGATAGTTTAAAAAAAAACTGGGCATGTTTAATCTTGAGAAAGAAGACTGGGGGGAGGAAGGGAACACCTAATAACAGTCTTCAAATATGTTAAAGGATGTTACAGAGAAGATGGTGATCAATTGTTCTACATGTCCACTGAATGTAGAACATGTAGTAATCAACTTAATCTGCAGCAAGAGAGATTTAAATTAGATATTAGGAAAAACTTTCTAACTACAAGAATAGTTAAGTACTGGGCTAGGGTTCCAAGGGAGGTTGTAGAATCCCCTAAGAACAGGTTAGACAAACACCTGTCAGAGTTAGTCTAGGGGCATACTGGGTCCTGCCTCACAGCAGGGGGCTGGAATAGATGACTTCTTGTGGTCCTTTCCAGCCCCACATTTCTATGATTCTATAATCTTAAACAATGGGCTGCAGAGGTGTTAGTGAGGGGAAGGGACTAAATTTTGGAGAAGGGACTAGAAACCACAACTGTATTAAAGAGGCACGAAGAAAAGCAACAGGACAGTCTGCCAAATATCTTCAATGCCTGTAAACCAATGCAAGGAGTATGGGAAACCAGCAGGATGAACTGGAAGTCATGATCTTTGAAGAAAATTATGACTTAATTGGCATTGCGGAGACTTGGTGGGACAACTCCCATGATTGAAGCACCAGCATTGAGAGACATAGCTTGTTCTGGAAGGATAGGTATGGGGGGAAAAGGAGGGTGTTGCACCATATGTCAAGAATGTATACACTAGCCCTAAGATCCAAGAGGAAGTGAGCAGCAGACCTACTGAGTGTATCTGGGTAAAGATAAAAAGGGAAAACAATAACAGTGGTGTTACGGTGGGGGTCTATTATAGAGAACCAAATCAAGAAGAGGAAGTGGATGAGGCATTCTTCCATCAGGTAACAAGATTAGCTAACACACATGGGCTAGTATTAATGGTGATTTTAACTTCCCTGATATCTGTTGGAAGACTAATACAGCAAAACATAATATGTCCTGCAAGTTCTTAGCATGTGTAGGGGATAACTTTCTGATTAAGAAAGTTGAGGAAACAACTAGGGGGTCATCCATTTTGGATCTGGTGTTGACCAACAGGGGTGAATTAGTTGCAAATGCAAAGCTGTTCGGGAACTTGGGAGGAAGTGATCATGATCTGGTAAGAATTCAAGATCCTAAGGAAAGGAAGACATGAGAATAACAAACCAGGACACTGGACTTCAGAAAGGCAGATTTCAACCAATTCAGAAATAGTTGGCAAGGTCCCATGGAAAGACCAATTAGGAAGAAAAGGAGTTGACAGGGGCTGGCAGTTCCTAAAAGATGTAATACTAGAGGCTCAATATCAAGCTATTCCAATGCAGAGGGAAGATAAGAGTCACAGGAAGCCAATGTGGCTGCACAAGAAACATTTTAGCTATTTGAAAACCAAAAGGGACACATACAGGAAATGGAAGGAGGGGCATGTCACCAAGGAACTGAACATAGGAATAGCACGAGCATGTAGGGACAAAATCAGGAAAGCCAAGGCAAAGAATGAGTTACAGCTGGCAAGAAAAATTAGAGACAACAAGAAGGGGGTCTACAAATATGTCAGATAAAAAAGAAAGATCAGAGATGGTATGGATCTGCTGCTCAGTGAAGAAGGTGAGCTGGTAACGGAAGATGATAGGAAGACAGAGCTGCTCAATGCCTACTTCACTTCAGTCTTCACACACAAAAATAACACGCGACCGGACAACTAGCTAAGTTATTACGGATAATAACGGGGAAGGGATGCAGGTAAGTATAAGTAAAGAACATGTCAGAGATCTTCTGACTAAGTTGAATGAATTCAAGTCAACGGGGCCTGATGCTATTCACCAGAGGGCTGAAGATATTAGCTGAAGGAATGTTGGAGCCTCTGGCAATAATATTTGCAAACTCATGGATGACAGAAGAGGTCCTGGAAGACTGGAGAAGGGATAATGTAGTGTCCATCTTTAAAAGAGGGAAAAAGGAGGAGCCGGGGAACTACAGACCTGTCAGCCTGAACTCAACACCTGGGAAGCTACTAGAGCAATGTACAAAACATTCAATTTGTGAATACCTGGAGGATGAATGGGTGATCACTAGCAGTCAGCAGTGCCTCTGCGGGAATTCTGCACCACTGGGCACATGCAGAATTCATTCATTCATTGAGCACATGAAGATTTTTTTGCTTCCCCACTGAAAAATGACTATCAGGGAAACAAAGGAAAGTCACAAGAGCAGTCACACACCCCTCTAA
>NW_020664492.1:2033212-2052205 GCF_002925995.2 Terrapene triunguis
TCCCCATCCACCCAACTCCCGTGCATCTGGATCCCCCCATGCCTCCTGCCAAGCCAAACCCCCTACACCCAAACCCCCACCCCACCGAGCCTCACCCCCCCTGCACCCAGACCCCCCACCCGCTGAGTTCCTACACTCAAACCCTCATCCTGATGAGCCCAAGTCCCCGTGCACTGGACCATCCCAAAGAGCCCCCTGCATCTGGACCCCACCCCACTGAGCCCCAACCAGCTGCACCTGGACTGCCACCCCACCAAGCCCCACTCCCCCAGCACCTGGACTCTCCCGCTGAGCCCCCAACATCCCAGACCCCCCATGCCAAGTCCCATCCTCCCACACCCAGACCCCCCCCTTCACCTGGACCCCCTGCAAAGTCCCCTTGCCCCTGCGCCTGGAACTCCCAGAAGAGCCCCTGTGCCGCCAGATTCCCCCTCGGAATCCCCACTGAGCCGCCTGCACCCAGAATGCCCTACACAGAACCCTCTTACCCCACATCTGGATCCCCCCACACTTGGATCCTGCCAGGCTGAGCTTGCCTGCTGACACCTGGTGCACTGGCATGGAAGGGCAGGGCCCCGGAGTGTTTCTGGGGCAGGCCCAGCCATTGCACTGTATCAGAGTCAGGTGCAGCCTCACTGCCAAGTTTGTGTCCCGGGGCAGGGGTGGGCGGGCTGCAGGGTGATCTCCCACCTCCATGCAGCCAGTGGCCCGTGCTCCCCACTGCCATACTGGAGCCTCCACATTTATTTATTGACAAATAAAATTTTCAGAATTTTGCAGAATTTTAAAATAGCGCGCAGAATTTTTCTTTTTTTGGTGTAGAATTCCCTCAGGAGTAATAATTGGTTAACCAACCGCAAACAAAGATTAACTATTAATGGAATTATGTCAGACTGGAAGGAGATCTCAAGTGGGGTTCCACAGGGATCTATTTTGGGTCTGGCATTGTTTAACATTTTATTAATGACCTGGAAGTCGGAATAAAGAGCACACTGATCAAATCTGCTGATGACACAAAGCTAGGGGAGGCTGCAAATACTTTGGAAGATAGAGCTAAAATTCAAAGGGACCTTGATAAACGCACAAATACAGAATGGGGGATAACTGGCTTGACAGCAGCACTGCTGAGAAGGATCTGGAAGTTTTGGTGGATCACAACCTCAACACCAGTCAACAATGTGATGCTGTTGCAAAAAAAGCAAATGTAATTTTGGGTTGTATTAACAGAGGCATAGGATGCAAATTACAGGAGCTGATAGTACCGCTCTACTCGGGGCTGGTTAGGCCTCAGCTGAAGTACCGTGTCCAATTTTGGTCACCAATGTATAGAAAGGATGTAGAGAAACTGGAAAGGATCCAGAGGTGAGCGACAAAGGTGATCAAAGGGATGGAATGCAAGCCATATGAGCAAAGGGTTCAGATTACAGCATCACAGATTTAGATTAAATCTCAGGAAAAACTTCCTAACTGTAAGAACAATAGGACAACGGAAGGAACTGCCTAAGGAAGTCATGGAAGCTGCTTCACTGGAGGTTTTCAAAAAGAGGTTGGATAGCCATCTGTCTTGGATGGTTTAGACCAGTGATATTCAGACTTCAGTGGTTCAGGAGCCAAATTAGTGATCATTACCCAAAAGAGCCATAGTAGTGTGAATTCATTGTTTCATTTACTATTTTTAGATACATATTACTCTCACAGCAAAATGACTGACCAGGAATTCTAAAATTGGTTAATAACATAGTAAAAGCCTCCTGATTGGTTAATACTTAAACTGCACAGTGTTTTAATATCAGGTGCTGCAAAGGGCCGCAGGAGTCACATTAAAGAACCACTTGCGGCTCCTGAGGTTGAGTCTGAGTATCACTGGTGTAGATACAACAAATCCTGCATCTTGGTAGGGGGTTAGACTACATGACCCTTGCAGTCCCTTCTAACCCTGTGGTTATATGATTCTATGATCTAATTTGGCCTCCAGAATCTCTATTAGATGTGAGGGTCTGTGACATAGATAGGATCCAGCTGACCCAACGGCTCTTGGCTAAACAGCATTCAACAATAGTTCAGCTGCATCTATTGCTGAAATCTTGTCAGCAGTGAGTAATTTTTATAGTGCACACAAGTTTTCAGAGCCCAGGGTGAGTTTATGGAGCTGGGAGTGAAGGAGAAATAAAAACTAACAAACCTCTACTTGAGAACTGAGAAAGTTTGCTATGAAGAGCAAACAACTAATATGGAACTCCACAGGTTCAGTTTTACAAAGTCACTATTTGGGGGGAGTCACAATTTAAGAGCAATTCATAATTTAATGTGGAAAAGCAGTGTTTAAAATCCAGGCTTTGAGAAGAATTGTGTCATTCCATTTTCTTTTAGATGTATCAAGAATGTCTGTGCTGACCTACATACAGTGAAACCCACATGAAGTCAATGGGCTTGCACTGGATGAAGGAAAGTGCAGAATTTAGTCCATTACTATTGTCTTTTCATAGCTATATGATTGCTTGTAATATAGGCATTGCTGCTTCAAAGTTGTCTCCTCTCAACATGGGCAGATAATTTCCATTAGCATTAACAAAAGTTACATGCATATGTCAGGAAGAGAATAAACCCAAAATGTATAATTGAGTTATTCAATTTTATTCCCCTACTCAGGAGCAGAAAACAAGTTATTTATCATACAGTAACTGTGATTCTTCGAGATGTTACTAAAGCTCCTCTGACAGCCATATAAACATCTATTTAAGACTACTGGAAATACACAATAGTCCCTTTTCATTATTACTAGCACTGATGGGAAAGCAAAAAGTATGCAGTTTGGTTTGTGCTACATTTAATACTCTCTATAGCTTAAAGGAGAGGTTACTTACCTTTCTGTAACCTGAATTCTTCATGTTGTGTGGCCCCTTTCGATATTCTACTGTGGGCACGCACGTGTTCCACACAAGCAAGACTTTCTGAAGACCACGCCTGTGCATTTCCTCTCCTCAGGCTGTAGACTGAGAGGGTACATCTATACCTAGCCGCTAGTTCGGCGGCTGGAAATCGAACTTCTGGGTTCGACTTATTGCGTCTTGTCTGGACGCGGTAAGTCGAACCCGGAAGTGCTCGCCGTCGACTGCGGTACTCCAGCTAGACGAGAGGAGTACCGCGGAGTCGACAGGGGAGTCTGCCTGTCGCGTCTGGACCGAGGTAAGTTCGAACTAAGGTACTTCGAACTTCAGCTACGTTATTCACGTAGCTGAAGTTGCGTACCTTAGTTCGAATTGGGGGGTAAGTGTAGACCAAGCCAGAGAATAAGGCAGTGTGAAAGGACTGCCTCTCCAGTTTCCTCTCTACTGCAACTGGCCAGATCTGCAGCAGAGGAGAAGGAGGGTGGGTAGTGGAATATAGATAAGGACCAACACATCTCCAAGAACTCAAGTGACAGAAAGGTAAGTAACCTCTCTTTCTTCAAGCACTGGCCCCTATCTGTATTCCACCGTGGGTGACTGAGAAGTAGTTTTCCTTATGGAGGAGGGTGTGATGACCTCAAAGAAGTCAGTGAATGGAAGACTGCTGAGCTCACTGCCGCATCAGCTGCTGAGGTCTGCACTACAATGTAATATTTTGCAAAGCTATGAAATGAACTCCAAGTCGTAACTTTACAAATCTCAGTTAGAGGAACTTCGCTGAGGAAAACCACTGACACCGCCTGAGTCCTGATACCCTATGGAGGAGGGATGCCAGCCACTTCGTAACACAGCAGGATCCAGCCAGAGATACGTTTGGATATTTTCTGCGCCAAAATAGCTTCTCCCTTCATGTGTTCAGTAAAGGATATAATTAGCTTGGGAGACTTTCAAAAGGATTTTGTTCTGCCTGGACAGAACACTAACACTCTTCGCACTTCCAGAGTATGAAGTCTCCTGTCTTTGCTGGTCATGTGAGTTTTGGTGAGAAGACAGGTAGATAGTCAGTCTACTTTAAATGGAATTTTGAGATCACGTTGGTTGTACATGTAGGGTATAGTCATAGGAAAGCCTTCTTATGAAAGACTGGGTCAGCCAGGAGGGCCCTGTAAAGATAAAGCCTTTGTCTGCAGCCATACTGTAAGGCAGAGGTGGGCAAACTACGGCCCGTGGGACCGTCCTGCCTGGCCCTTGAGCTCCCTGCCAGGTAGGCTAGCCCCCAGCCCCTCCCCTGCTGTCCCCCCTCCCCCGCAGCCATGCCCCCACACGGGCAGCGCTCTGGGCGGTGGGGCTGTGAGCTCCTGCTAAGCAGAGCGGCAGCGTGTCTAGCTCCGGCCGGGCGGCGCGGCTGCCAGACATGCTGCTCTGAGCGCCATGGTAATGGGGCCGAGGCCATGGGGTTGGATAAGGGGCGGGAGGTCCCAGGGGGCAGTCAGGGGACAGGGAGCAGGTGGATGGGGCAGCGGTTCTGGGGGCGCGGTGGTGGTCAGGGGACGGGGAACAGGGGGGTTGAATAAGCATGGGAGTCCCGGGGGGCCTGTCAGGGGGCGGGGGTATGGATAGGGGTCAGGGCAGTCAGGGGACTGGGAGCAGGGGGGTTGGATAGGAGGTGGGGTCCCAGGGGGCAGTTAGGGGCAGGGGGTGGTTGGGGCAGGGGGTCCCGGGAGGGGACGGTTATGGGACAAGGAGCAGGGGGGTTGGATGGGCTGGGAGTTCTGAGGGGGGCAGTCAGGGGGCGGGAAGTGGGAGGGGGCGGATTGGGGGTGGGGGCCAGGCTGTTTGGGGAGGCACAGCCTTCCCTACCCGGCCCTCCATACAGTTTTGCAACCCCAATGTGGCCCTCGGGCCAAAAAGTTTGCCCACCCCTGCTGTAAGGCCTAAAGCCTAAGGCCTTTGTCTGCAGCCAGATTAAAAGAGCAGCCAAGCAACAGCCATTAGCTGAGAAGCAGAAAGTCACATCCTCACATTCCATCTAAATTACATTAAAACAGGCTCACATATTAGATGGCTCACATATCATATGCCCCCATAGGTAGAACATATGCTGTATTATCAAATTGTGTGGTTCCCATTCATGGTCCCTTGATAAGAATCTGCTAAGGCTGTCCACAAGCTTGTTGCATTGCTCCAGGAGGTGCACTGCTGACAGAGTGACTGATGCACCAATTCCATAGGTTGACAGCTATTGCGCATAATGGAGTGGATTTTGCATCACTTGGTCTGTTGATATAGATTACTGTTGACTTGTTCAATCGCACTTCTGCATGTCTCACTGCTGTGCATGGGAGGAAGCATTTGCAAGCCCTGCGGACTGCTTGCGGTTCTAGCAGATTTATATGCATTCTGAACTCTTGTGGTGTCCAAGTGTCTTCTGCCACTTGTTCGTCCAGATGGCTGTCCCAGCCTAGGGAGGAGGCATCCGGAATTAATACTTTTTCTGGTGGTGGTGAAGTGAAAGCAATTCCTGTGCAAACCTGGTGGCTGTTTGCCCATCAGTTTACTGAGTCCTGTATTCTCTGAGTGGTGGCTCTTTTTCGATGCAGTCTCTGCTTGGGATGTACATTGTTTTGAGCTAAGTTTTGAGCTAAGGCACAAGGTCGGAGCTTTGCAAACTGTGTTACATAAGTACAGGCTGCCATTGGCCTAAGAGTAAGACAAGTTTGAACCCAGGTCTGTGGACTGGCCTGAAAGCTGCATGACCATTGTTGTCACTGTCTAGCAGGAAAGCTCTGTCTCTGACGGAATTCAGTGTTGCTCCAATGAATTCTTCTGTCTATGTGAGGACTAACAACGATTTCTCTTTGTCTACAGAGATGCCCAGGGACTGATGCAGCTAGAATAGGGGCTCTTGTTGCAGAATGGACCTCTTAGTGAGATCTCCCAGTCAGTAACCATTTGTCAAGGGGCAGAAATATTGAGATTCCCTTGAGGCAAAGGTGGGCTACCACTGACATCATTTCTGTAAACACCCTTGGGGCTGTAGCCAGACTGAAGGGAAGTAGCTTGTACTGTTAATGATAGGAACCTATGGAAACCTGAGAACTTTCCTGTGTGCAAGTGAGGTACATGAAAACAGGTATCCTTCACGTTGTGAATTATGAACTAGTCTCCTTTGCTTAATGATAAAATTGCTGCTGCCAACGTTACCATTCTAAATCGTGTTGCTGGGATATAGACACTGAGTTGCTGTAGGTTTATGGTTTTTTTCTTTGAATCATGAAGTATTTGTAATAGAATCCTCTTCCTTGGTAAAGGGGAGAACCAGGTTCTGTGGCTCCCAGTTGAAGACGGGAGTTTATCTCCTGTGAGAGTGATCCCTGAAGAGAAATCGGGATGGAGGATGAGGAGGGGAAAGGGAGAGGAATTCTACTGTATATCCTGTTTGGATAATATCAAGAATCCATCTGTTGGATGTAATGCTCTGCCAGTTGTCAAAGAAGTGGGCTAAATGACCCCCAAATCAGAAAAAGTTAGACAAATTTAGCTATAGAGATGATTTGCAGCTCCTTAGGTTCCAGTTGGAAGGAGGAGGCAGAAGGAGTTGTTTGTTTAAGCCTCTGTAGTTGTGTGCACTTCTTTGGGGGCTCATAATGGCTATGATGGAAGAATGGCTCAGGAGTTGATCTTTGTCTGGTGCATAAATCCTGAGGGAGAGGAGAATTGCCCAGGATACCTTTAACGAAAGTAGGGACTTGTTCATCCTTTCACTAAAAAGCTAAGTTTCCTCTGAAGGGCAGATCCTCGATTCTGACTTGGCTCTCCTTTGGGAACCCAGATGAGTGAAGCCACGCCACTCTTTTCACAATCACAGCAGTGGCTACTGACCAAGCAGCCATGCCAGCCACATTGATGGCAGTGATGACTTCACAGTCAGGTTTCCCTCCTAGATGAGTGCTTCAAACTGTCCTCTAAGCTCACGTGGAATCTTATCTGAAAACTCTGTGAATAAGTTGTAGTTCACAAGGTTGTACTTGGCCAAAAGCACCTGACAGTTTGCTATTGTGAATTGCAGGCTGGTAGCTGAAAAGACCTTTCTGCCAACAGTACAGTCCCTTAGCTTCCTTATCAAGTGGAAAAGATCATACCTGGTGTTGCCTGTTTCTCTCTGATGCTGCTTGGGCAATCAGTGGATTTGGTGCTGGATGACTAAATAAAAATTCTGTCCCTTTGGCTGGGACAAAACATGTCTTCTCTGTCCTTTTAAGGGTGAGAGCACATGTGGCAGGTGTGTGCCACACCATCTTTGCTGGTTCCATGATCACGTCATTAATAGATAGTGCAATTTTACTGAGTCCAATAATCTGAAGGATATCAGAGTTTGTGGGATGCCTCCTGCGCCTCCACCATATCAAGTAGCAAGAGCTATGCTACAAAAGTTACTAACTGTTCTTGTAGTGTAGTTTCTTGATAAGAGTAATTTAGGCTACGTCCTCACTACAGGGGGGGGTCGATTTAAGATACGCAAATTCAGCTACGCGAATAGCGTAGCTGAATTCGACGTATCGCAGCCGACTTACCCCGCTGTAAGGACAGTGGCAAAATCGACCTCCGCGGCTTCCCGTTGACGGCGCTTACTCCCACCTCCGCTGGTGGAGTAAGAGCGTCGATTCGGGGATCGATTGTCGCGTCCCAACGGGACGCGATAATTCGATCCCCGAGAGGTCGATTTCTACCCGCCGATTCAGGCGGGTAGTGTAGACATAGCCTTAGATGTTAAATGTGTTAAAAGTCCTAGCACAGATGCCCTCAAATTCTGAATATAAGAAACTAGACAGTATATTGACAATATAACTCAATTATTAGTGCTTTTGTACTGGGACAGACTGTGGGATCAAGTCATACACCAAAGCTTGTACTAAAATGGTGATGCTATGTTGCACTACAAAATGTTGCTTAATGTTACAGGCACCATCCTGTGGATAAATTATGAAGGTGGAGATTAAAGATTACAAGACAATCTTCAAAGCAAGAAAGGAACTTATCTGGTGACCTGGCCAACATTCCCCTCTTAGGGATTTGCAGGGGGAGAGGGGTTCTAAAGTTCAAGACTATGTGAACAAATATTAAATGCCTCCATGTGCCTAATCATTCTATATTAAGAGTATTTAAACAATAAAGTTTGAGTATTAAAGACAATGTACAATCAAATTCTATTCTCTAGGGATATCCGGCCTCTGACTCTGTGGCTGAGAAGGGGGCCAAGGGAGTAGAATCAGCTGCTACCTAAGGAGCAGGAAGGGTTTGTAGGGAAAGGATGCACACCCTTTAGGGTAACTGGAGCCCCATTCTTTGTGGGGAAGGGTTGTTCGGTTCCTGCACAGCACCAAGCAATGAAAGAACACAACTGCATTATGGGAGGAGTGAACGGCTACTCAGGCTGGGCTCCTAGGTTCAGAATTTGATAGGATAGAGTACAAGAACTATGTGCATACCTAAACAATTGATTCACTTTTGTTTGTTTGTTTAAAATGTGATTTAAATTCCAAGGATAAACGGTTTTGCATCTTCAGAATATAATTTTCACATAATTAAAACACACACATTCTCATTCAGAAAAATAATTAATAATCAATCTGACATCAGGAATCATAAAATTCAAAAACCAATAGGAGAACACTTCCATCTCTCTGGTCACTCAATAACAGACCTCAAAGTGGCAATTATTCAACAAAAAAACTTCAAAAACAGACTCCAATGTGAAGCTGCAGAACTGGAATTAATTTGCAAACTAGATACCATCAGATTAGGCCTGAATAAAGACTGGGAGTGGTTGGGTCATTACAAAACCTAAACTTAATTTCCCCAATACTAATTTCTCCCTACCATTACTCACACCTTCTTGTCAACTGTCTGTAATGGGCCACTCTCTTACCACTTCAAAAGTAATTTTTCTTCCCTTGGTATCCTGCTGTTAATTGATTTATCTCATTAGACTGACCTAACACTTGGTAAAGCACCCACATCCTTTCATGTATTTATACTTGCTCCTGTATTTTTTACTTCATACATCTGATGAAGTGGGTTCTAGCCCACGAAAGCTTATGCCCAAATAAATTTGTTAGTCTCTAAGGGCCACAAGGACTCCTCGTTTTTCTTGTATTCTCTGAATGCTAACAACATACAACATGTTTTACACAATTTGCTTCATTTGCCAAAATGGCTGTTGGACTGTTAGAGTGGAACAAAAATGCTGTTTTTCACAGTCCCAAAATTATAGAAAAACTAATTCCACTAAGCTCTTTGTCATTCGGAAATACAGTACTAATAGAGTACTGACTCCACATTCTCATCACAGAAGCAAGGAAATTATATTTAAATGCAAGCACACACAGGCACAGTAGCTTGACAGAAGTTCTGGAGTTGAAATTTTTCAGTTTCAGTAGTGACACACCTGGATATTTATGCGAAAAACCTCAGTAAGCCGCCTCTGTTTTGAATTATGCTGATAGGAAATGTGGAGATTTTAAGATTCTGCTGAAAGCTTAGTCAGCCTGCTAAAGTCACAAGGCCTAAGCATTTCCAAACTTTCCTTTTCTTTTAAAGTATGAATGAGAATGAAATGTTATACTCACAGTGTTTGGTACGTATGGTAATCCATAAAATTTCTCCTGGGTTTCCTTTAAAATTTCTGTGGTTGACCTCTTTAGAGGATGTTCCCCATGGTAGAGTTGGTCCAAGACAGCATAAAAGACCTAGACAGATAAAACATATATTCAGCTTTGGCTCACAGTCTTGGCATTTGACATGTGGTTAACCAACAAAGACAGAGGCAATAGAATAAACCATGAGAACTTAAAATATGTACATTTCCTGGCTCTTCTATTTTTGGTATAAAATAAAAGGATAAGGGACTGATCCTTGTGCTGAGTGCCCTCAATCCAACTGACAAACAGATGTTGAGGACTTAGTGTCTTGTAAGATTAGTTCCCTGACACTTAAAATGCACTGTCAACCTCTGTAAGCTCATGTATTTTTCTACCTTAAACAAAATTGAAACCAATGCCTAATGTCCCAAAGAAGTCCATCTTTTTGGGGGGGAAAGTTTTAAAATACTCTTATTAATAAGAGACTTTCAAAATACCTTCCTTGGGTTCTGAGAGACAGACACAGCACAGCCCAACATGATGTCACTAGGATGCACATGCTGTGTATGGCGCCATAAAGAGTAGAAGATCACAACTGCCGTGAAGAGGGCTAAGCAGTGGACACCAAAAGTGTCTTGAGACGGATGGCAGAAGGAGCCACTGGTGGCACCTCTCAAGTTCCCTCTAGAACTGGTCCAAGGCATAAGAAGAGGTAAGGGAATTAGGAAAGAAGTGCTACTGAAAGAGATCAATATTTTACTGGTGCTTGGAGCAGCATATGTGGGACTTTTATGGGACTCAGGAATTGTATGAGAGGTGCTGAGGGTTTTTCAGGGTTGGAAGTCACAGAGTGAGAAATGGAGTTGCAGCATGTTGATTTGTGAGACTAAATGCTTTGTGGGAGGTTTGTGGGGCAGAGACAACTGTCCAATTCACGATATTCTGCAAAGATTTGGTGGAGACAGACATTAGGCCTAAACCAGGAGTCAGGTTGCAGTAGGATGGACCAACTGTTAGGTGGAGCAGCAGCCACACTAAGCACCCTAGGGACCCATACAGGATTTCTTGTCTGTGGATAAAGTGGCCCAGTGCAAATCCCATGGAAATAAATATATTTAGGAGTTAGGAAGAAATAGTTAACTGCAGCCCCTCCCCAACATCTAAGTGGAGCACCAGGATGTTTCACAGGAAACCATTGTGCTCCTGCTGGAAGGAGATGAATTTGTGATTCAGGAGGTAACATTAATATCTTATCCTTTATCAACACTTGTGTAATACAATACTACTATATTAACTCCTTTACTGCTTTGGGAGCCCTGAGACAATTCAGGAGCTTAACTGTGTACTAGCTCTGTGCTATCATGAAAATCCAAACAGAAATGGCTTTTTACTGAAATATAACGAGATTAAAGTTTTAACAGACATTTGTCACAGCCCTGTTAAAGCTCCCCCTGCTGGACATTCACCAGGCTGCCACGTTTCAGTCTCACATGCCAGACCCATCTGCTTCTAAGCTTCCCTTGGTCTGGGTAGCCTCCGGCACTGTTTCTTTGGCCTCTCTGGAATACATCCCACTGGGCACAGCGTCTATTACCCTTCACAGAAGTGGGAACTCAGGGTCCAACTGCCTTAGGTTCTCAGAACCACCACCACCCCCTGCCAAGGTACACCAGTTGCTTAAGCACACTCTTTCTCATAATTCCAGCCTTGTGAGCACTCTGGTGTACAGTTTAGATGAAACAAGTAACACACAGGCATTGCAAAAGGGATTCTAAAACACTTATCCTTTACTTTAAAAAAACTTATGAGATATACTGATCTACACAAACCAACAGAACTCCTATTTATCATTCCCTTCCTTAATTTCCTCACCACTCAAGTGTTCTTTGTTTGGGATTTAGAATGATAGAATTGTAGGATCGGAGGGAACCTCGAGAGGTCATTTAGTCCAGTCCCCTGCACTCATGGAAAGACTAAGTATTATCTAGACCATCCTTGACAGGTGTTTGTCTAACCTGCTCTTAAAAATCTCCAATGATGGAGATTCCACAACATTCCTCAGCAATTTATTCCAATGCTTAACGACCCTGAGAGTTAGGAAGTTTTTCCTAATGTCCAACCTAAACTGCCCTTGCTGCAACTTAAGCTCATTGCTTCTTGTCCTAAAAAGGGTTAAAAGTAGCCCTGGAGAGGTCTGCGGCAGGGATAGAGAAGTAGAAGCAGCAAAAGTAGGCTGATTGGGGAAGCAGCCACAGCTGTCACTGCGCCCAGTCAGGGCCCAGCTGGCCCTGATAACAGGGCTGGAGGGCCAGGAGACAGGGGAGTTTCTCTCCAGCCCTGGAGGGAGAAGGGCTGGCTGCCTGGGAGAAAAGGGTACCTGAACTGGAGCAGTGCTGGGGAATAAGGCAGGAGGAACTGGGGAGCTCCAACCTGGTAAACCTCCAGGCTGCAGGCCTTGTGCAAGGCCTAAAGAAGGGTACTGGGGTTAGGCAGAGGCCGCTGGACCAAACCTCCTTGCCAATGAGGAGTGGCCTTTACAGACTGCAGTTTGCCCCAGTAAGCAGGGGCTAGATGACGACTGGCAGTAGCCACTGAGGCAAGGTGAGCTTAGAGGGTTGGGGGTTCCCCTGGGAGGGGAGACGCAGAGCATGGGGGTACTACTGGGGCAGAATCCTGAAGTAAAGGGCACCAGGGTCCGGGAGGAACACAGGTCCAGCAGCAGGCGAGACACCGGCCTGCAGAGGGTGCTCCAAAGCTGGAATTGAGCTAATTCCCAGGACAACCGACAGGAGGTGCTGCGCAGGTAAGTCATCACATCACTACACCTATCCTCAGAGGTTAAGAGGAGCAATTTTTCTCCCTCTTTGGTGTAATAACCTTTTATGTACTTGAAAACTGTTATGTCCCCTCTCAATCTTCTCTTCTCCAGACTAAACAAACCCAACTTTTTCAATCTTCCCTCAAAGGTCATGTTTTCTAGACCTTGAATCTTCTTTGTTGCTCTTCTCTGGACTTTCTCCAATTTGTCCACAACTTGCCTGAAATGTGGCACCGAGAACTGGACACAATTCTCCAGTTGAGGCCTAATCAACAGAGAGGAATTACTTCTTGTGTCTTCCTTACAACATTCCTGCTAATATATCCCAGAATGATGTTTGTTTTAGTTTTTGTAACAGTGTTACACTGTTGATTCATATTTAGTTGTGATCCAGTAGGACCTCCAGATCCCTTTCTGGGAGTACTCCTTCCTAGGCAGTCATTTCCTGTTTTGTATGTATGCATCTGATTGTTCCTCCCTAAGTGGAGTACTTTGCATTTGTCCTTATTGAATTTCATCCTATCACTTCAGACCATTTCTCCAGTTTGTCCAGATCATTTTGTATTTTAATTGTATCTTCCAAAGCACTTGCAACTCCTCCCAGTTTGGTATCATCCACAAACTTTGTAAGTGTACTCTCTATGCTATTGTCTAGATCACTGATGAAGATATTGAACAGAACCAGACTCAGAACCGATACTGTGGGACCCTACTTCATATGCCCTTCCAGTTTGACTGTAAACCACTGATAACTACTCTCTGGGAACGTTTATCCAACCAGTTATGCACTCCACCTTATAGTAGCTCCATCTAGGTTGTATTTCCCTAGTTTGTTTATGAGGTCACGCAAGATGGTATCAAAAGCCTTACTAAAGTCAAGATATACCACATCTACCTCTTCCCCCTTATCCACAAGGCTTGTTACCCTGTCAAAGAAAGCTATTAGGTTGATTTGACATGATTTGTTCTTGACAAATCCATGCTGACTGTTACTTATCACCTTATTATCTTCTAGTTGTCTGCAAACTGATTGCTTAATTACTTGCTCCATTATCTTTCTGGGTACTGAAATTTAGCCATTTAGTCAGAGTACTTCGGGGGTCCAGGATCGCACCCTCCTGAACAGGGCTCCTCCTCCAAATCATGGAGTCTCTCTCGCTCTCTCTCACACAGCTAGCTTCCGTCTCTCTCTCCCCTCACATAATGGCAGGTGAGAGACCCTTTCTTAACCTCTGGGCCCCTCTATTCCCTTTAAAAAAAAAAAAATCTGTACATGAAATAGGGAACTTGGGAGACGGTACTGTGAAAAAGATGAGCGAATCATTCACACCAGCAGTTCTCAACCAGGGGTCCCGTGCCTCCTGGGGGGCTGCGAGCAGGTTTCAGGGGGTCTGCTAAGCAGGGCTGGCGTTAGACTGTATGGGACCCAGGGCAGAAAGCCCAAGCCTGAGCCTGAACCCTGCCATGCGAGGCTGAAACCAAAGCCCGAGCAACTTAGCTTGCTACCCGCTAATGCTGGTCCTGGCTTTTATATGCAGAAAAACAGTTGTTGTGGCACAGGTGGGTCGTGGAGTTTTTATAAGATGCTGGGGGGGGGGGGCCTCAGAAGAAAAAAGTTGAGATGATCTGACTAAAATGGAATTGTGTCTTATAGCACGCTCAACTATTTCTTTGAAAGTCTTATGATTGGGTAAAAAAAATCCAAACCCACTGACAGCTTGCGACTTAGCCAGAGTTCATTCATTATCATAGATTTGGTTTGGATTATGTCCTATCTAAGTCTTTACGACTAAATGTAAATATTTCCTAAGGATTCTGTTACTTCTGTTTGAATTACTCTCTTCCAAACATATAGCAGCTTATTAAACCTTTCAACTAGATTTCCAAAATGATAAACTCTGGTAAGACATTCAAAAGCTGCTTTTCCATGGCACACGTGTATGCTCTTGTGGTTAGAGCAGAGAACTGGGTGTCAGGACTTCTGGGATCTATTTCTGGACCCTCTGCTAAAAAACAATGAGGTGGGTTATTTAGAGAATAATGCAGAAATAGAGAGCTGGAGAAATAAGCCACTGAAGCGAGTTACAAGCTTCCCCCTTCCCTGGCACATGTAGAGTGTTAGAAGGAAGTTCTGACCCTTGTAGGGTGATCAGATGTCCCGATTTTATAGGGACAGTCCTGATTTTGGGGTCTTTTTCTCACATAGGCACCTATTACCCCCTACCTCCTGTCCTGATTTTTGACACTTACTATCTGGTCAGCCTAGACCCAGGCCACCAGGAGTGCACAGCGAAAATAAATCCACCCTGGAAATAAACACTGATGACTTTACATAGGTAAGTATTTTCAACTATGAGTCATAGTTAGGTGTGTCTGCCATAGCTATGGGAATGAAAGATATTTCACATTGCCGTGTGATTTGGAGATTGTTGCTGAGGACCCCATTTTTAAGCATTTAGATACGGGTAGATTTCTACTATCGGTGTTTATCTAGAATAGACTTTAAATAAGAGGAAGCAGTGTCTTACTGTAATTATTATAAATTACTACATTAATTAGCTTAAACAGTGCACTTAAAATGTTACTAATTAATTTGGTTCCAATTATTTCTAGCTCCCTGCCTGCTTGTAAAGAGTCATTATGTAATGAGCTATACCTGTGCCAATGAGCTATACCTGTGTTTTGAGCTCTCAAAACTGGAGACTCTCATACAAAACCAACCTTCCACACAAACTTCCACGTGGCTGGACTTTACAAAAATAAGACAAGCCATTTACAACACACACTTTGTTTCTCTACAGAGGAAAAAGGACAGTAAACTATCTAAACTCAGACATGCCACAGGGAGCTACAACAGTGGTACCCTTAACTCACCCAATAATATTGTTAATATATCCAATCACACACTTAGCCCGTCAGAAGAGTCTGTCCTATCTCGGGGACTCTCTTTCTGCCCCACCACCCCCATGCACATGATACAGTTCTGCAGTGATCTGGAAGCCTACTTTCACCGTCTCCAACTCAAGGAATATTATCAACACACCACTGAACAGCACACTGACCCACAGGAATTCTCCTACCAACACTACAAGAAGAAGAATTCTGTGTGGACTCCTCCTGATGGTCGAAATGACAGACTGGACTTCTACACCGAGTGCTTCTGCAGACGTGCACTGACTGAAATTGTGAACAAAACAGCATCACTTGCCCCATAACCTCAGCCGTACAGAACGCAATGCCATCCACAGCCTCAGAAACAACTCTGACATTATAATCAAAGGGGCTGACAAAGGAGGTGCTGTAGTCATCATGAACAGGTCGGATTATGAACAGGAGGCTGCCAGGCAACTCTCCAACACCACATTCTACAGGCCACTATCCTCCGATCCCACTGAGGAGTACCAAAAGAAACTATACCATCTGCTCAACTAACTTCCTGCTATAGCACGGGAACAAATCTACAGAGACATACCCCTAGAGCCCCAACCAGGAGCATTCTGTCTGCTACCCAAGATCCATAAACCTGGAAATCTTGGACGCCCCAGCATCTCAGGCATTGGAACTCTTACAACAGGATTATCTGGCTCTTTGGACTCTCTCCTCAGACCCTATGCTACCAACACTCCTAGCTATCTTTGGGACACCACCGACTTCCAGAGGAAACTACAATGCATTGGTGATCTTCCTAAAAACACCACCCTGGCCACCATGGATGTAGAAGCTCTTTACACCAATATTCCCCACACGAGGATGGACTAGAAGCTGTCATGAACAGTATCCCTGATGAGGCCACGGCACACCTGGTAGCTGAGCTTTGTAACTTTGTCCTCACCCACAACCATTTCAGATTTGGGGACAACTTATACCTTCAAGTCAGCAGCACTGCTATGGATATCCGCATGGCCCCACAGTATGCCAACATTTTTATGGCTGACTTAGAACAACGCTTCCTCAGCTCTCGTCCTCTAGTGCCCCTCCTCTACTTGCACTACATTGATGACATCTTCATCATATGGACCCACGGATAGGAGGCCCTTGAAGAATTCCACCTGGATTTCAACAATTTCCACCCACTTACTGGACACTACAGTGCAAATAAGTGATGGTCACATAAACACCACCCTATACTGGAAACCTACGGACCACTATTCTTACCTACATGCCTCCAGCTTCCATCCAGGACACATCACACAATCCACTGTCTCCAGCCAAGCCCTAAGATACAACCGCATTTGCTCCAATCCCTCAGACAGAGACAAACACCTATAAGATCTTTATCAAGTATTCTTAAAACTACAATACCCACCTGGGGAAGTGAGGAAACACACTGACAGAGTGAGACAGGTACCCAGAAATCACCTACTTCAGGACAGGCCCAACAAGGAAAATAACAGAACACCACTGGTCATCACGGACAGCTCCCAGCTAAAACCTCTCCAGCACATCATCAACGATCTACAACCTATCCTGGAAAACGATCACTCACTCTCACAGACCTTGGGAGGCAGGCCAGTCCTCGCTTAAGACAGCCCCCTAACCTGAAGCAAATACTCACCAGCAACTACACACCACACCACAGAAACACTAACCCAGGAACCAATCCCTGTAACAAACCCCGTTGCCAACTCTGTCCCCGTATCTACTCTAGCGACACCATCATAGGACCCAACCACATCAGCCACACCACCAGGGGCTCATTCACCTGCACATCTACTAATGTGATATATGACACCATGTGCCAGCAATGCCCCTCAGCCATGTACATTGGCCAAACCGGACAGTCTCTACGTAAAAGAATAAATGGACACAAATCAAACATCAGGAATGGTAACATACAAAAGCCAGTAGGAGAACACTTCAATCTCCCTGGACATTCAATAACAGATTTAAAAAGTAGCCATCTTTTAACAAAAAAAACTTCAAAAACAGACTTCAAAGAGAAACAGCAGAGCTACAATTCATTTGCAAACTTAACACCATTAATTTGGGCTTGAATAGGGACTGGGAGTGGCTGGCTCACTACAAAAGCAATTTCCCCTCTCTTGGTATTGACATGTCCTCATCAATTATTGGGAGTGGACCACATCCATCCTGACTGAATTGACCTTTTCATCACTGGTTCTCCACTTGTAAGGTAACTCCCTTCTCTTCAGGTGCCAGTATATTTATGCTTGTATCTGTAATTTTCACTCCATGCATCTGAAGAAGTGGGTTTTTACCCACAAAAGCTTATGCCCAAATAAATCTGTTAATCTTTAAGATGCCACTGGACTCCTCGTTGTTTTTGTGGATACAGACTAACACGGCTACCCCTTTGACACTGTGCCAATAAAGTTACTGCAGGCCCAAACTTACAGGAATTTACTCCACATGACAAAAATATGCCTATTGAAAAGATGTGTATTTAAATGTAGAGTACAGAACTCAGGTTTCCTCATCTCTCTCCAGAATCTACTAGAGATCACAGCAGCTGAAATTATTATAGCAAAACTCAAGTTTATGGATGAAAAGGCAATTTAATTTTATTCTCCTTTTTTTAGATACCATAAGAATTAGTAGAAGGTATCTGAAAGTTGTTTTATTTATTTATTTTTTGAATAGGCTAAAACACATCTATGATATTTCCCTACTCTTGGAAAATTCAAAGCATTTTCATTTTCAAAAGGTAAAGTAATGAATGGCATGTATGGCACTTAGCCCTCAAAGAGAAATATGTGCTTTTGCTAAGTTTGATGAAAATGAGTTTGAGTTTTCAGTTATAAAGTTATATCTTTACCAATTTGTGTGCAATGAATGTTGTTATTCAGATATTAATACATATGTAGGAGAACATATCTGGACAACTAAATTAAAATAAATACAAGAGTTTATTCCAATGACTATAACTTCAAATAACTACACAGAAAACAATACACATCTCTACAAAGGAATGTGGGAACTCTGTATTCACCACCATGCACACGTCTCCAGGAACAATTTTTGTGAACGAAATAACTGAAGTGACCGTCAGCCAATCTTTTGATCTGGGATTAGTTTATATGCACCTGCAGGCATTACTGTTAGATTCCCTGAAGATGCATTGAAATAGAAAGTCAAATACTTATGGCAACTCTGGTCCAGGACAAATATAAATTGACTGCTGAAAGGAAATCCTTGGGCTCTATTGCTAGTACAGATATTACTGAACAAAGAATGTCTGTGTTTGAAAGCACATGTCCATCACTTCAGAATTTCAAGTCAATTACTGGTCTGTACCCTGGTGGATTATTCAAAATTAGTGGCTCTCATGAACAGAGTATATTTTTTGAGTATTCATTCATCAGTAGTAAATTTTGCTTTTTCAGAACTGTTGTACAGTTCGGAGCAATTCTGCTTTAATTCTTGTATAATTCCTTCTAGATTGCAAACAATCTCTCTCAGATAGCTCTCAGATTTAGTAGCATAGCACATGTCTGTATATGAAAAAAATTATAAGCAACAATTATGCATTTCAAAATCAGAATTGCCAGGGGCATTTCACTGCTTTCACATTACCAAGGTAAAGCAGCGCTCCCCTCCACATCACTCAGTTCTCACAGAACCCACCATGGCCAGTGACACCCAAAGTTGCAGTGGTTTAACTAAAAGTGTGACTTAAAAACTGACT
>NW_020664492.1:2062205-2195083 GCF_002925995.2 Terrapene triunguis
TTCTTACCCACGAAAGCTTATGCTCCCTATACTTCTGTTAGTCTTAAGCCACAAGACCCTCTGTTGCTATTTACAGACTCAGACTAACACGGCTACCCCTCTGATACTTGACAGTTGTGAAAGGGAGCAATTAAGGATGATAAGGACATTGCTGAGAAATAAAAGGGATTCATATCTTTCAAGGCCAGAACAGACCATTGTGATTATCCATTCTGACCTCCTGCCATAGAACTTCCCCCCAAAAATTCCTAGAGCATATCTTTTAGAAAAGCATCCTTGCATAAGTCTTCATGGCTGAAAATATCAGAGAGATACCAAAAATGAGTAGGTCCAGAGTAGGTAATAAAGATGAGGTATTCTCAGAGACTGGAAAAAGGACTGGAAGAAATTAATAATTTAAAAAGCAACAATTTACCAGGCCCGGATTGTACGTCCAAGAGTTCTGAAGGAGCTCAAGTATCAAGTGGCTGAGCTGCTAGCAAAGATAGGTAATTTTTAATTTAAAAAACAGCTACTATACCAGCAGACTGGAACGTAGCAAACAAATAAATATTAAAAAACAACGCCTGGCTGATTTGGGAATTACAGATCAGTAAGCATTACATTGGTACCTGGTAAACTGGCTGAACAGATTTAAAATAGAATAAAAAAACATGTGGAAGATGATGATATGATACAGTTTCTGCAAACAAAAATCATGTTTCACTAATCTATTAAAATTCTTTGAATGTGTCAAAATAGTGGATGAAGGAGAACCTGCTCACAATTTATTTAGATTTTCAGAAGTCTTTTACAAGGTCCCTCTCAAGAGGCTACTAAAGAAACCAAGAGTCAGTGTGTGAGAGGCAAAGTACTGTCCTGGACCAAAAATTGGCTAAGAGACGGGGGGGGAAGGAATAGCAAAAAAATGTTAAATTTTCATAATAGACACAGGTTAACAGCAGGTACTTCACAGTTCTGTACTAGGTCCATTATTGTTTACTGTATTTATTAATCATCTGAAAAGAGAGGTAAGTAATGAAGTAGCAAAATTTGCAGATGACAAATTATTTAGGTTACATAATTCTTCCTCTACATCTGCCAGTGCATTTTGTCCTATCTATGTGCATTTTGCCCCTGTGCTTCAGCGACTTCAATGACCATTCATCATGGAAATAAATGAGCACATAAATGTATGCAAGATGACAGCCTGATGGAAGAAACTTTGTGCCTGATACATGTTTAAGCACATTTTGTTATTAAGCACCAACAACCAACATATACATTTTGGATACAGTACAATAACGAAAAGTTGGATATGTAGCTTTAATTTGAAAAAATTTTCTGCATTACAAAATCTGAACACCTAAAATCTTAGCAGCAGTGGATGTATATATTTTATATAGTTATAACTTTTAACAAATGCTACAGCCAAGATCACTGCTACACTTCAAACTAAATTGGCTCTTTCAGCACAACTGATTTATACAGTTTTGTATTTTGGCTGTTTTAAACAACATTAAGATAAATGTAAGTATAGCAGCTGTCAGCCAGTATGCTATTTAAAACAGAACAAAACACTAGAACTTCACTCATAAGCATTTTGGTAAACCACAATCCCGGAAATCCTCACTGAAATGGGAAATCCAGATTTGCAGTTCACAGTGATGGAGACGGACAGTGCAAGTGATATCACACTCTCCATGGGCTATGTAGGACAAACCACCTCACCCCCTCGCTTAGCTCATGCACTCTCAGCAGCTGTGGAAACAGCTCTAATCCACAACTTACAATTGACTATTTCTCTTCACTGCCATGCTTCTGCTACACTGGAAGAGTGAATATAGGAATCCTCTCACTATACTGGAAAAGTGAATAGGTGCTCCCATGGCAGAGAAGATATGGAAAGTCAGCCACTGCTTCCACTCCACTATTCTCTTCTTCTTCTTCAACTGCTCTGATGGGAGTTTCTACTATGTTCCCCAGCTCCTTGAGTCCAAGTGCAAGGAGCAAATAGAGATGGGCACTGGTCGTTCTCTGTGCTAACCAAATCTCCCTCGCCAAAGGACCAGAGAGACAACTCTCCAAAAAGTTGCTGCTGAAGATGTAGAGTTGGGTCACAGCCGTAGTCTTTCTAAAAGAACTGCTTGCCCTCATTCAGCCTACCAACTTGCTTTGTATGTACTCTTGTAGCTATAGGAGTGCCACAACAGCAGCAAAAAGAACAGGAGTACTTGTGCACCTCAGAGACTAACAAATTTATTTGAGCATAAGCTTTTGTGGGCTACAGCCCACTTCATCGGATGCATAGACTGGAACATACAGCAAGAAGATATTAATACATACAGAGAACATGAAAAGGTGGAAGTAGCCATACCAACTGTAAGAGGCCAATCAATTGAGATGAGCTATCATCAGCAGGAGAGAGAAAAAACAACAACTTTTGACGTGATAATTGAGATGACCCATAGAAGGTGTGAGGATACTTAACATGAGGAAATAGATTCAATTAGTGTAATGACCCAACCATTTCCAGTCTCTGTTCAAACCTAAGTTAATTGTATCTAATTTGCATATTAATTCAAGTTCAGCAGTCTCTCTTTGGAATCTGATTTTGAAGTTTTTTTGTTGCAAAATTGCCACCTTCAAGTCTGTTACTGAGTGGTTAGAGAGGCTGAAGTGTTCTCCCACCGCAAGACTCTGTCCTTCCACCTGAGACATAGCATCAGCATGAGAAGCAGAGAAGAACAGCTGATAATTTTAAGTAAATTACATCTATCTCATGAGTTCAGGGGAAATCATGAAAATTCACAGAGACAAATGACATTCTACAATATGAGGTTTGTGACTAATAGGATATAGTGATTAATTGTATAGTCTAATATCAACTAATAATATCAACACCCAAGGGCTGTGTTGAAAGGATAATTCACAAGCAAGAAGAAAACAATGGCTAAAATTGGTGTCAGAAGTTAGGTTTCACTGGGGGAAACGATGAGGACATGGGACTCAAAAAAGAGAGACTTTGGTCAGCAAAAACAGCATGACAGAATGAGGCGGCCTATCAAGCCTAGTCTAGTTCAAGAGCCACTAGAAAGAGAGAGACTTGCAGAGACCAGCCAGATGGCATTTTGGACTGGGGAAGCAAGCCAAGGTTTAGATATGCTCCTGTCATGGCTGATTCATCTGCCTCAGGCACCTATCCATGACTGATCAACACACCAGTTCTTGCAGACATCAACAGAAAGCTGTCTTTCCCCATACTTTTCTATTTTGCTCTCTCTTCCACTTTGTCTCCTTGCCAAAAGCAGCAATAGCCTCAACAACAAGCAACTGAGTTAAAGGTCCAGCTACAGAACTATTATTTATCTTACCCCAAAAGAAGGACTCTCTGATAAAACCAGGGACTTTAATATCCACTCTCTGGAAAAAAAAAAACTTTGCTGAGCTTTGGCTAAGATTGTTTTGACTGAATAAACATTCAATTTTTTACTTTAAATTCTTTTTTTCTTGTCTTTTATGTTCAATAAACTAAGACCTTGGCATGAATTTTACAATGCTTGTCATGGTGCCTAAGGAAGCCCAGGTATCTGTGCTCCCAAACCCCAAAACATGTTTAACTGTTTAATATTCTACAGTAACAAAATCATAGTAATAATTCTGACTATCTGGGCCCATTTCTTTAATTAGATTAATAAACCACCATCTTTGTAATTCCATCTGCCTATAATACTGGAAATAAATAAACTCACAAACAGTTGAGACAATGACTTTTTCAAGCCAGCATCCAAAAAGGCATTAAGTTGAAAAATGGTTTAGTTTAGACATTCACCACCATCACATTGCTACACATTTAACAAGAAAATCGGGAACACAAAATAGTACATGTCCACAAGGTGGTCTAATTAACATTCTTGGAGCTTTAACGTTTGCATTTCTGTGATTTTTAACTGTGCAGTGGAACCTCAATATTAACATGGGTATCTGTATTGTATTTAATTTCCCAGAGGTTTGTTTTTTTGTGTGGATGTTTTTAAGGAAAAATAATAAGCTTGGTATGCATCTTCTTGAAGAGAAAGATGCTTACCTTGTGGGAACTGGTGGTTCCTCAAGATGTGTGGTCCCTATCTGTATCCCCCTCCGGGTGTACATGCACTAGGAGTTGGAGAATTATTGCAAGCAGTGTACGCAGGTCTGCACATGTCCTATAGTCCTCATACCTCAAACTGAGGACATAAAGGGTGAAGCAGTCCAATTGCCACTCCAGTTCCTTCTCTACCCTGAATCAGGAATGATGCAAAGCAGAGGAGGAGGAGGACAGGTAGTGAAATGCAGATAGGGACCACACAACTTGAAAAACCTCCCATTACCACAAAGTAAGTAACTTTCTCTTTTTCTTCAAGCATTGGTCCATATGTATACTCCACAGCAGGTGACTGACAAGCAGTATTCAAGTAGGAAAAGGGTGCAAGGACACAGGTGGAAGAGCCATCCAAAGGATTGCTGTCCCAAAGGGTGCATCAATAGAGGTATCCAGTACTAGAGCATAATGTCTTTCACATGTGGAGGAAACATCACGTAACTGCCTAGCAAATGTCAATTAGAGGTACTTCATGAAGCTATGGTACTTGGTACTGTTGTCACTTGTGCTCTTGTAGAATGAGCCCTTACCTCTGAGGGCAGAAAGATGTGACAGCTGGTAGCAGAGCACAGTACAGCCTGAGATCCATTTAGAGAGTCTCTGGGAGGCGATTGCTTGGCCTCAAATTCATTCTGCTTTGGCAAAAAAAGGTCTAGGTGATTTTCTAATTAGTTTTGTCCTTTGTAGATAAAGGACCAGTTTGTCATACATTGAGGGAATGAAATCTCCTGCCCTCCTCCAATGCATGCAGTTTTGGGGAAAAAAAATAATCCAGTCAATCCTTTTACATGTAAGTGACCATAAGAACGGCCATACTGGGTCAAACCAATGGTCCATCTATCCCACTATCCCATCTTCCAACAGTGACCAATGCCAGATGCTTCAGTGGGAATGAACAGAACAGGGAAATTATCGAGTCATCCATCCCCTGTCATTCAGTCCCAGATTCTGCCAGTCAGAGGCTTAGGAACACCTACAGCAAGGGGTTCCATCTCTGACTATCTTTGCTAATAGCCATTGATGGACCTATCCTCCAGGAACTTAATTCTTTTTCAACCCCAGTTATACTTTTGGCCTTCACATCCCCTGGCAATGAGTTCCACAGGTTGCCTATGCATTGCGTGAAGAAGTACCGTATATACTCGTTCATAAACCGAATTTTTTTGGTAAAAAAGTAAAGCATTAAAGCGCGGGGGTCGGCTTATCAACGGGTCTACAACAGAATATGACGATTTTAAGCTCTACTGAATTATTGAAATGAATATTTAATACATTTTCATTTTGTTTACCTGGAGCGTTCGAAGGCACGGAGTCCCTCAGCTGCGGTTTGCCGTTCCCAGCCAATGGGAGCTGCGGGAAGTGGTGCGGGCTGAGGGACTTGCTGGCCGCCCCTTCCCGCAGCTCCCATTGGCTGGGAACGGTGAACCAGGGCCACTGGGAGCTGAGGGGCTCCGTGCCTGCGAATGCCCCAGCTAAACAAAACGTCCTGTCCTGCTAGCAGCTTACCCTGACGGGCCAGGAGCCAAAGTTTGCCAACCCCTGAAATATAGGGTCGGCTTATGAAAAGGTCATACAGTTTTTGCCATTTTTACCTATCCATTTTGGGTGGTCGGCTTATAAACAAACGGGCTAATTAACAAGTATATATGGTACTTCTTTTTCATTTAAACCTCCTGCCTATTAATTTCATCGGGTGACCCCTGGTTCTTGTGTTATGGGAAGGGGTAAATAGCACTTCCTTATTCACTTTCTTCACACCATTCATGATTTTATAGACCTTTATCATATCCCCCCGTTTGTTGTCTCTTTTCCAAGCTGGAAAGCCCAGTTTTATGAATCTCTCCTCATATGGAAGCTGTTCTATACCCTTAATCATTTTTGTTGCCCTTCTCTGTATCTTTTCCCATTCCAATATATCTTTTTTTGAGATGGGGTGCTTAGAACTGCATGCAGTCCTCAAGGTGTGCGTGTACCATGGCTTTATATAGAGGCATTATGATATTTTCTGTTTTATTATCTATCCCTTTCCTAATGGTTGCTAACATTATATTAGCATTTTTGGCTGCCGCTGCACACCGAGGAAGAAGTTTTCAGAGAACTATCCACAATGACTCCAAGATCCCTTTCATGAGTGGTAAAAGCTAATTTAGACCCCATCATTTTATATGTATAGCTGGGATTAGGTTTTCCAATTGCATTACTTTGCGACTCCAAAACTACCTTGTTGTGAACTTCGGATATAGTTGTAATGAGACTACGTCCTTACAGAATATGGTGTATCATGGGTCCGCCATTAGGGTTCTGAGCTCACCTACCCTTCTAGTTGAGGTGATGGCTATACGGAAAGCACCTTTCATTGATAGGTGAGACATGGAACATGTAGCTAGCGGTTCAAAGGGCGTAAGCTTAGTGAGAGCCAAAAGTACAAGGTTTACGTCTCAGTGAGTAGACATCCTCACTGGCAGGAAGGTACTGATTAGGGCAGTGGTCGGCAACCTTTCAGAAGTGCTGTGCCGAGTCTTCATTTATTCACTCTGATTTAAGGTTTCGTGTGCCAGTAATACATTTTAACGTTTTTAGAAGGTCTCTTTCTATAAGTCTCTAATATATAACTAAACTAATAACAACAAGATGACATTCACAGGAGATTTGGGAACCAAAATTGTCTGGGTCAGTTGGGGGTGATGAGGATGATTCATGCCCTGTCCTGTTGAATTTTCCATAAGACCAATGGCAGGAGTGTTATGGGAGGAAAGAAGTTACTCACCTTTCGTAGTAATGATGGTTCTTCGATGTGTGTCCCCCTATGGGTGCTCCACTGTAGGTGTGCTTGAGTCCCTGCGCTGCTGATTGAAAAACTTTGGTGGCAGCGTCCCTTGGTCCCGCACATGAACGGTCTCTTCTTGTGTTGCACCATGAGGCTAACCAGAACGTGTAAGCCAGCAGAGGTTAAAGAATATTTAGATAAGACCTGCTCCATTTAAGCAGAGTGGTACTGGTTGTCTTCGAGATAGACGTAGAGGGTAACCTCCTTATGTGCTTATGAGAGCATTTCTTGCCTTCTCAATGAGACCCTAACTGAGTGTCTATAGGAAAGGATTCCCTTGCACCAGAGTCTGACTTCGCGGGGGGAGACACACTCCATGTTGATTCAGGTCAACGTACAACTCCCACAGCCTGGGTCCGACTGCAGCCGCATGGTCTTCTCCATAAGGTACTTTCTAAGCTGCAATTCCTGTGCCTCACCAGTACGGCTAAGGAAAGAGTGGCAGATTTTGCACTTAGCCATGAGGAGTGCCTCCCCCAGGCAACACAGACAGTGTTTATGGTCTTTGTTGACCGAAAAATAACAAGGGCAGGACACAAGTTTTTGAAGCCCAGAATTCTGGGCAAAGTCCAATACTCATAACCGGATAAGGGGTCCCAGAGGTGGGGAAATCTATCTAACTAGAAAAAACTATATACAAAGGCACTAAGGCCAATTTTGAAATATTTACAGATCAAAGAATAACTATGAGGAAGCAGCAGCTCCGTACACTGGAGGTTCTGACCCAGGCCATGTGGTGATAAGAAGGAACAGGAGAGGTGGTTGGTCCACTCTGCTCTTTATGTCCTTGGTTTGAGGCATAAAGAGAGTTATGGCACATGTGCAAACCAATGGACGCTGCTTGCAAGAATTCTCCAACTCTGGATGCATGCGGACCCACAGTGGAAAAAACACATAGGAACCAGCACTCGAAGAACTATTACTTTGGGGCTGGCTAGCTTTTTGGACTCAGTTTTGCTAACTATGCCAGTGAAAATTGTAAGTTCCTTTAAACCCGTCAGTGCTCACTTATGAACAATTCCAAAACCATAGAAGACAAAGGGAGTCTTTTCATGACTTCAGTGGGTTTTGGATCAGGTCTTTATCCAGCAGCACACATGTGCATAATACTTATGTATCTTTAAGAGTGTTCCTATAGAATAATTTTTCTGCTGTATATACTCACTTACTTTTCAAATGTTCATATGTTTTAAAAATCAAAACCAACTGCTTTCCATTCAACAAGCCAGGAATCAAACCTCAACGAAGACTGTGAGCCCAGGACCTTATCCTACTACAACTGACTTTATAGGGAGCAGTAGGCCACAGTTAGAGTCCCTTTATTCATAAGTGAAATTAATGACATGCCTAGTTTGTGTAAGAAACAGAATTTGGTGCTAATGCCTATGCCAAGTTTCACACTTCAGCTATTTGTGCCATAGCCATTTTTTTCAAGAGCGTGGTTAGAATAATTTTCATAATGGATACAGTGGATTTTGTTTTCATATTCACAAAACTCAAACAGCTCAAGGGAATTTTGCTCAAACTTTCTACACACAAAAAATCACCTCCAGGCAGAGACCAAGCATGGAAAATTGAACACCAAATGTCAATTTCTGTGACGTTATAAGTGTGTGAAACCAGGGGTTTATCACAGAATCTACTTAGCAAGCTTAAATAAAGCAGTTGCTACTGATGACTACTATAGTAATAAATAAGCATTTTTCCTAATTTCTATGTTTTGTTCATATGTAAATCCGAGACACTGAAATCTTTTACATCAGCTTCCTCAATTTCTGAAGACTGACTAAAGAAAGGAAAAGCAGATTGATCTAGATTCTAGATAGTGGTTTATAAATATAATCTAAATTTTAAAAATTAACAATAAAAAACAGCAGTTCAAAACCTCGCGTGCCACATAGTAGCTCCAGGCTCCATTCCTAATCTTACAGCCTAATCCAGTCGTGTCTCCCTGCAAAATTGAATTTCTACATTAACATTCACTCAATTCAATTGCTCCCTGGCACACAATAATTCTGTGCCATACAAGGGCAAGTATCTACACCCAATAGAAGAAATTTAAAAGAAAGTGCTAGATGGGATATAGAGTCTGGTTCTTAGCTTGTGCACTGCAACAAAACATGGTTTAGATTTAAACCATTTTGAAGACACAGAGCAGTAAATGATGTTCCACAAATCTCTTTCAGATGTTTTTCCCCGAAGATCAAGTGTGTTCATGCTCTGAATCCATATGCAGTCAGATAACTTCAGAATACTTAAGCAACACTACACTTAAACTTCCCAGAGAATGCTAGAATGTCATCAGTTTTCAATTTTTATATTTATTTCAACAACATGTTATATGGGTTAAAACCTGCCAAATGATGAACACACTGGTGCTGAGCACCCTTAACTCCTACTAACTTCAACAGGACTTGTTGGTGCTCAACACCTTACAGGATTGAGTGTCCCACATGAAAGCAGATGTTTACCACTTTGGTAAGGCACGTAATACTATTGAGTGCTATGGGACTCTCCAGTGAGCAACATTAGATAGTGCAGTTCCCAAGGCACAAACGAAGAGAGAGCTAGCCTCACCAATAATTTCAATTTTAATAGATACTATACAAGCTATTTTATCTAACCACACAAAGTTACTATAGAAGCAGACAGCAAAATATTTCCAATTACTCTCATACTACTGAAATATAATACTGAATGTTTATGACTTTATAGATGTCTGTTGAAAGTTTCTCATGCTATGTAATACTCTCCTGCTTTGAGGAATTAACTGCAGATCACCACTGTGGATGCAACACACTACATGCTTGAGTACACTGGAGCTTGGCTAATAAAGCATCTGAAACAGATTTCTGATATATCGTTCACTTGCTTAGTATCTCTGAAATGGCTTAACAAATATAAATTGTGTTTTGTTACCATGCACGAACAGCTAGCCAGCTATGGTCACTCTGTCCCACCCAGTGCTTTCTTCTAATTTCCTCTGCTTATGGTGAAGGGATCCTTGCACGAGCCTGACATAGAATCACTTTATGTCAAAAAAACATCTGAGTGAGCTTTAATGCAGGAATCCAAAACTGATGAGGGATGAGATTCTGTAGACATGCTGTAATGTGAAAATGTTATGTGTGGTAACATAATGAAAACATGTATTTATCAATATAAATGTTCCAAAACTTTTGTACTGTTTGGATTGCACTTATCCTGATTCATAAATCTCTAAGGAAGAATGAGATAGGAGTAAATTCAACAAGTTTATTTTGAACTGAATGAGTAGTCCAGTACTCCTAACTTTGCACTTAGTTACCAAGGTTGACAATAAAATTTTTGCTGTTGGAAAAATGATTAAAAGATTGTTAATAAGGAGTTAACATGTTACACTGGTAGGCTTGTTGCACTAACATTTTACTTTAAAAACATTTAGGGACTGATCCAAAGTCCACTCTTTCCACGGACGTCAATGGGTTTTGGATCAGACTGTTAAGACGGTATTTGTCTTGTATGATCTGGCAAATATCCACATGCCTCATGAGGTGAGAGCTCTTCACCCACTGAAGTCTGTGGAACTGAAGAGCACGCTTTAGTTGATACACAGAATATGTACTAATTTAAGAGATGTAATGTTTCAAGATCAATTATTGTAATTAGGGTAACTTTCAAGTGGAAATGCATTCATGTAGTGGGCTTACTAAGCAAATCATTAGATACTGAACTGAAAGGACCTCACTATATTTTGGTTTGGTCAACAGAATAATTATTCCTAATAAATCCCTAAAATGACTCCATTCTACTACTACTAATTTTCACCACAAAATTGAGTGTACTTTTCTTATGCTACCATTCTGTAGGTCACATACCCAAGTTTTCCAACATTATCTAAAGCAGGGGTTCTCAAACTGGGGGCCGTGGGGTTATTACCTGGGGGGTCACAAGCTGTCAGCCTCCACCACAAACCCCGCTGCACCTCCAGCATTTATTATAATGTTAAATATAAAAAAGTGTTTTTAGTTTACAACGGGGGTCGCACTCAGAGGCTTGCTGGGTACACCAATACAAAAGTTTGAGAACCACTGATCTAAAATATCTAAAGTATCTTATCTAAAGTAAAAGAGGCAAAATGACCAGAAACAAACATAACAACATTTTATATGTTCTCAAAACATAACTGCAAAGATAAAACACTCCAATGTATAGTACTTTTCCACTGAACTGCTGGTTCCATACACTATGGCCCCAGTAAAAAGAATTACATTAAAGATTTAGGCAAAATGAAGAGAAATCCCAGAACAACCACAAAATTATTAAGGGATTTAATGAGAGACAAGACTAAAAGAACTGGATACATATAGATTATCGTTATTATTATTATTTGTATTTCAGTAACTCCTTGAAGCCCCAACCCAGGATAAGGGCCCCACTGTATTAGGCACTGTACATTGAAATTAACAACAAAAACAAAAAAAGTTCCTGCCCCAGAGAGTTCACAGTCAAGTAATATTACAAGACACAACAGAAGGAAGAAATGGGCAAAAGAGGTGGGGGAGAGGGGGAGGAGAGAGAGAGATGTGAGGACAAGATGACAGCATAATGAGGAAGCTTTGCAGTTAAACTGGTAGTCTCATCTTGCCATCAGCCTAGCCACTGTCAGATGGCAGGATTTTACAGGTAAATCTTAAGAAGGGATGTGAAAGAGGACAGGGATTTTATGGAGTTTTTCCCTCAAGTATGGGAATAGGTGGGAGAAAGCGTGAAGATGCCTGAGTGAGAAGTGCAGGCTGAGCACAGTGAATAAGGGCCAGATTTTCAGATAAGTCTCAACTAAGCCTCAATTTTGGCAGGCACAATTTTGCACCTGCTGTGTACTCCATATGCAAATACTGTAGTTAGATGGCTAGCTACCCAGTTTGTGGGTGCAGACAGTCAGACATCTACTAGAATTTGTGCCTGCAGGAGCAATTGCAAAAACGGAGCTTGCTTCTAAAAATCTGAACCCAGGGAAAATCTGAGCACTGTCTGTAAGCCCTTGTAAAGTGTAAACACAAAAGAGGGAAGGAATTGGACAGAGTGGTACAAGGCCATACAGGCAGGATTACTGGGATACAACTAAGAAAAGGCACACTTAGGTAACGTTTCGGCAGGGGGAATGGTCTCTTAGGTGAAGCACTGCAACCTCAATAACTTGAAGTGTTTAAAACTACTTAAAGCACTACAGTACCCTATGGGAACAATCCTGCTCTGAAACGGAAATGCCTCATACTGTTGATACCCCATTATTTTCCATGATTTTGTGACAACATGATTTAACACTGTATAAAGTGTGAGCAAAAATAATATTAAAAAGATACGGAATTTCTAACTTTGGTATTAATATTAAACACTGTTTTTCACATCATTTGGTTCGTAGAGTAGCTTATTTATTGTACTTATTGTACCACTTTTTGTATAACTTTGCAAAATGATTTTGGTTGAAAGTTTAAAACTGCCAGTACAACTTCAGATGTAGAGATTCAATTTCCTTTTATACACAGTGTGCTTCTTATTGTGGGGAGGTAAACAATTCTTTTGTCAACCATTAGATATAAATTAAAATAGAAGGTTAATGTTAGCAAAGTTTACTGTTGTCTTAATACTTCTTTATAAATGACAACTGAAAAAATTAATTCGTTTAACAAATCTTCTTATAATATTTTAAATAGTCTGTATGTTCATTTTTCCTACCTGGCCAGTCTGAAAATGCCTTGCAAACTGATTAACCACTCGATAGTCACTTGCAAAATACTCCATGAGGATAGAGGGAACTTCAGCAAAATCAGTAGGACATCTGGTCCCTAGGGAAGGAATTGATTGAGAATATGAGTATACAGCTATTTACGTTAGCACACATAATTCTATCTTTCCAAGAGCTCGTTAGCATTTAATTTGGACTTCTAATGAACTGTAATATTCTTTCATGCCTTAAGTCAATATTTTATTTCTATACCATTACTGTACATATTGGCAGAAAAACTTCATTATTATCCTACACATTTTACTATAAATCACAAAGTAAAAAAATATTTGAACAGCTGGGTGAGGCACTTTATGAAGCTGTGGACCACACCTTGCTAAAATAAACCAAGCTGCAGCCAATCTGGCCCTACATAAAACACCAAATCTTCTGAATTGTCCTCAACCTAAATCCAGTCACAATGTAAATCAAATTTTGCATTAATCCCACTCACAATCCTTGTTCTTATCTCCCATCTGTTTCCTGAGCTCACGTATCTCTGTTTTATATTAGCCTTTCTTTACAATGCAATCATCAGGTGAAAGCATTTTTGCAGGTTCAAAACATGTTCTAAATAAATTTGAGGAAGTAATTATTTGCAGTCACACAATGGTGTTTTTAAAAGCACAACCCCCAAATCCTCTCTCTCTTCCCTGATCACCTTCACTCTAGCTCTGTGTTATCAGCACTGTACCAACACTGAGAGGTACTAGAAAAAATGAGACATCATTGAACCAAAGCTGTACATACAGCAGCAACATAAATGTGAGTCAGGAATAGCAAGTCCTCAGTTATTTTATTTCCTCCCTGACCCCAATGTTAAGCTATCTCCTTCCTTGAAGAAAAAAACTCTTTAAGCAAATATCACTTCCAACCTCAAACTTCACTGCATGTGTATTAGGGCATGTCTACACTGCAGTAAAAAACCATGGAACTGATTAACAGGGCCCAGGTCAGCTCGTGGGGCTTGGTCTGCGGGACTAAAAATTGCAGTGCAGATATTTGGGCTCAGGCTGGAGCCCAGGGTCTGGAACGTGACTAGGGAAGGAGGTCTCAGAGCCTGGGCTCCAGACTGAGTGGGAACATCTACACTGCAACTTTTAGCCCCACAAGCTCAAGTCAGCTGACACAACCACGCAGGGGCGGCTCCAGGCACCAGCGCACCAAGCGCGTGCCTGGGGCAGCAAGCCACGGGGGCAGCCTGCCGGTCGCTGTGAGGGTGGCAGTCAGGCTGCTTTCGGCGGCATGCCTGCTGGAGGTCTGCCGGTCCCGCGGCTTCGGCGGTGGGGATGCCAATGGCGCGGCACCGGTGGACCTCCCGCAGGCATGCTGCCAAATCCGCGTTACCAGCGGACCTCCCGCAGGCACGCCGCCGAAAGCCGCCTGCCTGCCATGCTTGGGGCGGCAAAAAACACGCCCCTGCAGCCATGTAAAAGAACTTTCTGAACTGTCTGCAAATATTAAATGCAGCATATGATGTGCCAACCAGTTTGGACAAAACCAGGACTCTGACCTGTTTACCAAAGATGAGAGCAGGACCATACAGCTTGCCAGCTGCCATCCAGTACACTGATGCTGAGTGCCATGGTTTGAAAAGGACTGACAATGAAAAAGGAGCTCTCTTTTTTTCTCATGTGCACTACCCCTTTTGTGTATGTCTGGTGATATGTGACTTGGTAGGCAGTGTGTTCATTCACGCTCATCTATTTGTGATAAGACGACGTACTAAATTCCACACTGATAAATTACCAATTTGTTTTGTTTACCAACTAACAAAATGTACAGCCTGGCTTTGGAATTTCCATATTGCAAGTGCATTCTTTTTTTAAAAAATCACTTTTGATGCAATTTTTTTCACAATAAGTTTTCTAAATCATTTACAACCCAGGATCATCATACTTTTATGTTGGGTGCAAGCTGAGTTCAATTTACTTTCAATCATCCCATTATTCTATTACTACAAACAGAACTGGTTGAGAGGGGAGCTTGGAGGGCACTGGGCAACACCACTAGAAAGCATCAAAGAGACAGCAAGAAAGAGTTTGTTGGATTCCTTAGCAGGAAAGGGGACCAATTTCACTTTTTGTAATTGGGACTCTGAAAATCAAACTAATATCGGGAGGCTGAAGGAATTCTCACAGCATCCCAAAGGGAGTGGTAAGTAGACTTACAACAAACTGATATGAAAAAGGAAAAAGAAAATTTGAGGTCAAGGATTACTCTAAATTTCTGACCTTCAGAGCAGAGTTAAAGTTTCAATTAAGGAAAGTGATAGCTCAATCAGAAACATAGGACAGTCCTTGTCTTAACTTTGAAGGAAAAGCTTCTTTCATCCTTGTTCATAGTTAAGGGTAGAGTAAAGTGAGATGGTCCACCAACTGCATTTTTCCCATCATCTTCAAAGGGTACACATCATGACAATCCGCCCTCTGGGCAAAAGCTGGATACATGTCCCTTTGAAGCCAGTCAACGTCACTCTGTGCATTAGTCACGGGGGTCTCTAGAGACGAACAAGAGGTGTTCTCCCCCTACCCATGATCCAATCCCAAAGACTGAGCATGCTGCTTTTCAATCTCCAACCTTGCCAGCCAAGCAGCCAGGCATCTGAATTGTGATACTTTGCATGATGCTGCAATATACGTCCAGGCTGCATTTACAAGAGTAAGTTATACTTTTCCTATGTGCTAACAGAGTCAAGACAGTAAACAGAGATCATAAATTGAATCAACAGGTGTGGAGGGTTAATTGGAAATGTGACTTTTCACAGGCTTGTCACTGAAACCTGCATTATGATATAAAGATCTGTAATACCCTAATAAAATTTAAAAGATTATACAATATTTTGGAAGATTAAGAAATATATAAACCCTGCAGACAGAATTACTCCATAGCTGCACACTTAATTTTAAAATGCAGTTTGAAGAACTAAACTAAACTAAACTACCTACCGGTTTACCAGGTTCAAGACACTACAGTTATTTAAATACATACTCCCTACTTCAGGAAATTAATAAGTGCGAATTATACATTCAAACATTTAACAACAACAACAAAAATCACTATTCCTGATGTCTTACCAGTGACATGTTGGTACCGAGTTCGTCCCAGCATGGAATGCATAGCATGTCCCATTTCATGGAATAGATTCTCCATCATGCCAGGGGTTAGTAATGTGGGTGAACTCCTAGTCGAATGGGGCAGACTCAGCATAAGAACAACAACAGGGAGCTGGTATTCTCCATCTTTCCTTAACCTGCCTCCACGAATTGTAAAGTGACAGTCCTTTGAAGATAAAATAACCACTCAGAAAAAGCCATGCTATACAGATACTGTTGTCACATTAACAGTATTAAATAAATGCTGAATGTTTTAATATTAAGAGTTTTATTCTGCTCTGTTACACCAATGCAATCCCATTAACTTCAATAGAGTTGCTTCAGTGTAATATAGCAGAATATGAGCCAGTCTTTATTATACTTTCCCATCTCTGTTTACTATTTTTTTACTTGAGATTATAATAATGTTAAAAGATTCTTTTGTTTCATAAAGATAAAAACTAAATATTGCAATAGCTTTAACATCTTGAACAAAATTTTATTTTCTAAAAGCAGCATGTTTAAGTTTAATCCATCTAAGGAGTAAGTATCCAAAAGTTTAAAATTCCCATCTTTCCCAAAAAGATTTAGTTTATTGTCACATCAGAACTTCGCTGACCTACAAATACTATATATCATATATAGTCTCTCCCCATTAATTGGCAGAGTTTTAACAGCAAGCTCTATCGTGAGGAGACATCTTATTAAGACATCATTCTTTTATAAAATATATCGCAGAACACGTTACAAAGTGTTAGCAAAAATAACTAAAACCAAACCACACTTGACAAAATAAGTAATAATGCTGTTTCACAGTGTGTGTTTGCTTATTCACAAATTCATAAAATTCAGGCATTTGCAAAACATTTCTCAGTCATTAATGCCAATTAATGAGGTTCTGTTGTATTTTGTTTTGTAGTTTATAGACTGGCACCACGGTGGTAGTCAGCATGTCTAAAAATTGTAGACAGCTTCACCTATTTAACGTGAGGTTTGAGAAATGATCCAACTGACATTCTGGACTTTTGCCTTGGTACAGAGTGTATTTGATTTCAGATATTGGTTGTTCATAAGCAGCAGGTAGATAATAAGAAAGCCACTAACTCTCAAAAAACTGCTTATTTTAGGGTTTTCATAGTGCCTGTCAGTGTAGTATCTGAGGATTCAACATATGTGGGGCTTATTAAAAGGAAGTTATTGGCAAAAATAAAAAGTTTAAAGGAAGTTGAACAATCAGTGTAATTATATATACTTTGGAATTAAGTCTTCCTAGAATCTAAATACATTATAGATTTTTCTAGAATTATGTTTGGCTTTACAGGTGGTCTTGTTATGTGTGAATTTGTTGTTTGTTTGTTAGTTAGTTAGGGGAGAGGGATAGCTCAGTGGTTTGAGCATTGGCCTGCTAAACCCAGCGTTGTGAGTTCAATCCTTGAGGGGGCCAAAAAAAAAAATAGTTGGGGATTGGTCCTGCTTTGAGCAGGGGGTTGGATTAGATGACCTCCTGAGGTCCCTTCCAACCCTGATACTCTATGATTCTAAGTCCAAATGTATGTTGCTGGACTAACATTAATAGTAAATGATCCTAATACTGTAGTCCTTACTCAAGCAAAACCACCAGTGAAGTCAGCCCATAGCTGTTACCTGATGTGGTTTGTCTGCTCGTTGGTAGAAGTCACAATAGATGTACCCCAGCAAACCTTCATTTTCATGGACAACTGCCTGGAAAAGAAATAAATATATAATTTCCAAAGTGAAAGTTCTGCTGAGCTGGAAAGGTGAGAAAGTATCACACTCAGATATATTCAATAGAAAAGGTTTATACTGCATATATTTTGCAGCACATTATACTTTTACATAAAAAATAATATAGGAATAATTTATTCTACTGCAGTTGAAATACTGATGTACAAATATTTCAAAGCTTGTCCTTCAAACTGCACAAATTTCTGCAGTTTATACAAACTGATTACTCTCACACAATAAAAATAACCACCCCATCTTTTACCATCAGATGGCAAGTTAACTACTCCAGGGCTGCAGAACATAAATTAAGTACAGCAGGAGTTGATTTACCAAAGAGACAGATATGAGAGGGTAGCCAGAACTGGTAGATTAACCACTGAGGATTTGAGGAGCAGCAGTCCTCACTGGAGGCTGAGTTTGGAAGTGGAAGGGAGGGAGGGAGGGAGGGAGGGAGGGAGGGAGGATGCCCACTGGAGAATACTGGGAGGGAGTGGAAGGACAAAAGAACAGAGCAAAATGGCAAATAGAGAGAGGTCCATGTCTGCTACTTCCATCCTACAGAACAAGCCAGAAATAGAAAGGCTTGAGTCAAATAAGAAAATAAGACATGCACAATAGGAAAGAAGGGAAGAGTAAAAGCCCTACACAGTAAGAATGCACATTTGTAGCTGCATGAGTTAACAACCATGTACATTATTTCAGGTTTAATTCAGAAAACACAATTCTCTGTTTCTCTCTACGGAGAGACCCAGCCATTCTGAATCTGGCATCTTTCACTTGGGGAGAGATTTTTCAAGACATTTAGGCGCCTACAGATGCAGATAGGCATTTTCGCAAGTGACTAGTCACCTATTATTAACTTCAATTGGAGATAAATGCCCTACGCAATTTTGAAAATCCCAATAGATGCCTATCTGCATCCTTTGGCACCTAAATACCTTTGAGAACCTGTTCCTTGTCTCTTAAGAGACCACATGAGCAGCTCTACCATACGCTTTTGTGTTTAAGACTGTTAGGAATTAGAATTCTCACCAGTTTGCGAACATCTTCACACCAGAGCTCTCCTTTCTCAGTTTGCTCTGCATAGAGAGAGATTCCTAGGAGCTGATTGAACAAGAAGTTCAGACCTTCCATACATGCTCCAAGAGAGAAAAATGGACAGTACAAACTGGGCTCAATGTTATACCTAAGAAAACAAACAAAAAGGAGTCAAAATATTTGTTGAGCTTTACAATCGGAGGTGTAAAATATGGTCTTGATTTACTTATTATAGGCACTTTATGGTGCTCATCTTCTGTATCCCAGCATCTCACAACTACAAATGAATTAAACCTCACAACACCCTTGTTGAGAATAAATAACCTAATTTTTCAAATAGGGAAAGTGAGGCAGCGGTTAAGGCACAACATTTCAAAAGCATCTACTAGTTTAAGTCTTTAATTTTGAGTACCCAACTTGACACATGAAGGACACTATTTTCATAGGTGCTGAGCACCCCTAGCTCAAACTGAGTTGAACTAAACAGCTTGTCTATCACAAACAAATGTTGCCAGATGAATAGCAAGATACTGTAGCATGCATTATAGGGATAATACAAAGGACACAACAAAATGCCAAAACTGCAAAAAAGTTGTAAGAATGGATGAAAGTGCCTTAGAGCCCTAAGCAACCTAGTGCTCAGAATCCCTGATAATCAGTCCCCACATGTCGCAAACTGGGCACCAAAAATTGAGGTATCCAAAATTAGTGAACACTTAAGAAAGTTGGGGCTTAAGTGACCTGCCCAAGGTCACAGTCTGTGACAAAACTGAGAACAGAATGCCTAGTGCCTGATTCTTGCGTGGCCCTCAACCACAAAAACATCCCCGCTTCCTGGATTTGCATACAAATTGCCAACAATTGATACACACTAGCCAAGGGAGCAGCTGCCCTTACATCTGCCATTTCTTCCAGGCTCCAGAGTACTGAATGACTGCACTCTTAGTGCAGCTTTTTCTTTAGAAGATCATTGCTCCTTCCATCTTATATGCTTTTCCTCTTTCATGTCATTTTTTTTCATGTCATTTTTGTTTTTTTATTTCTCCCTGACCAATCAGTAGTCACTGAAGTCTAAATTTGCATCAGGAAGACTACAACAGCTGAACACCAAACATTTAGAACCCTGTTATTTTAAAGCCTCTGATCAAAAGGCTTAACTATAGCTAAGCTGTGAAAGAGTCAGTTACTCTTCATCCAAACTGCTCACCCTTCCTTCCTCCTCACCCCAACATACACAAAAGACAGTGCCTTAGAACTAAACACACTTTGGCACCGTCTTTTGGAGTCATGTTGCTTATAACTGCAGTTAAAATTCACTACCCAACTTTAGTAGGCTGTGGTGCACAGCGGGACAGGATTAGCACTCTAAGCCACTACACCCGTTCTTTTAAGCATTTCAATGTGGGTTTGTTTTTTTCCCCACCATCTTTTATATTATCCCAATAATGCACTCCAGCAGTATTTTGCTACCACCATGGCAACATTTGTTGAAGCTAGTGGAGATGTTTAGTTTCAAGACTTCGCATATTTGTACACTCCGCCCTGATTTTATTTCTGGCTTCTTGCATGTGTATCATTCTGATTTTAACTATAACAGAACACAGAAAAAATCCCAAGAACTCTGAAAGGGTATTGTACTGGTCATTACTTCCCCCAATACAGGCAGCACCAGTTAAACTCACCCCACTTATGTAACAGCTGCACTTTGGGGTGTGACACAGCAAAAAAACAAAAAACAAAAAACAAAAAAAAAAAAGACATACTTTCCTCCGTTATCATTGATAAGTCTCCAAAGAGCAAAACATATGCTTCCAGCCTAAAAGGAATCATTTTAGATTAAAGAAAATAAAAAGACAGAACACAAGTCTCCATGAGAGAGAGGGTGTGTGTGTGTGTGTGTCTTCCGTAACAGCACACACAGCAACTGTGAGAACCAAATGGCTGCTGTCTCTGCATGCAGGTACACTTCATAGTACTGCAAAGTACAGTACCTAGACTGCATCTATGCTAGTGTTTTTCAGCCCTGTAATTCCTAACAGGTGCAGCTCCAGCAGTAGTAGCACTGTTGTAAACTGTAGTAGAAAAAGCTCAGACAGACTCAAGAGTTTTTACCGTGTTGTCTAACCCAGCTCAGAAGGACGGCTACTGTGCAAACCTCTCTAAAACCTCTGCCAAAGCACGTTAGTCTTACTATACCACTCTCTCTGGAGTTGATTCCAGTACTGACCTGAGCACAAACAGCAAATTTGTGTTTTAATGGTTCTTTTTAAAAAAATGTGGAAAGACTTAGTAATTACTGTGAAAGCTTACTGTCTTTATACACATTGTTTTGATATCTTATTTTGTCAGTCTACATAGCTATTAGAAGATCGAATTTTTAAGAACCCAATTTCCCTTTTGTATTATACTCATGCCTGTAGCACATGATTTATCACCTGACAAGAGAAAGTTCAAGACAACAATGTAAAGGATTTTTCAGGAAGTATATGATTCTTATCATTATAGATATTATAATAATGTATTCCAAAAGAAATTAAGACTGGAATAAGAGACAAGGCTGTTCTGTTTTTTGGTCTGATAATATTTCAGTTCAATTGGTGCCCATTTTGAAAGAACAGCATGAAGAATTTTCAAATAAATAGGACAAATTTGGAAAGAGTCTGAATCTTAGATACAAACATTACGATTTGTTGTATTTGATTCATATGAAAGTACTGGAAGTACACGGAGCACCCATAACAATACAGTGATAGTTACATTATAAACACCTTTATGAAGCATACCTTCTAAAGATAAAAAATAAAGTCAATATTTGTGGTATGGGATTTCATATACATATGTAGAGATCAGAATCGCACAGTACTTTCTAAAGGGATGATGCAAGACCTGATGATAAGGACATGTGGATGTATTGCCAGGCACATTATTTCAACTATGTTAAAAGACGACAGCATGTTTTCTGCTATTGCCGAAACCCAATGGAAATGTTATATTAGCATGATGTTTTAAAATATGTTTGCTTGAAAAAGGCACAAGCAAATCATAATATTTTACATTCATATAATACCTTTTACCAAAGAAGCTCAAAGTGCTGCACAAAAGTGAGTATAAATCTCTGTGTTCCAGAAGATGTAGGTAATTTTCCTCTCTCTATTTTTAGTGGTGGGGAGGGAAGAACTACTGGAGTGCATGGATTGTAGAGGTAGGAGAGGATATGTTGACCCATTGCCCCCACCTTAGGGGACCCTGAGGCAAAAGCTGCCTTCATGAATATACCCCTATGCTGAGATGGAGGGGAGGGGAGGAGAGCAGCTGGAACCACACAGCTTGCCTTTACATACTCTGAGTTACACAAGCATCATCTGATTTGGGAGGAGAGCAGATAGTGTTGTAGTGGAGCAGACAGAATGGAAAGGAGACAGATTGGGTCAACAGAGGTCAATAAGCTGGCTGGGCCTGTGGACAATGTAGAGGAAGAGGGGCGCAAGTGGACTGTACTTTTTTTTTTTTAAAAGAAGGTTGGCTAACAAGACATGTTTGTTTATATCTTGTTTGTCTGTGTAATTAGATTGTAAGCTCCTGGGACAAGGATTATCTCTAACTATAGATCTTCAGCAATCATGCAGAACTAGATAGACACGCCAAAAGCCTATGGCCTCTTTACAGCAGCTCCTCTCTTCATTCACTGTATTATGCGGAGCACAGGTACAGCCATTCACTGGGGAGGATACCGTCCAAGCCTAATTATAAATGCCTTTATAGGAAGATTCAGTTCTGACAATGCCTCAGGCTTGTTATGTGACCTTGGCCTAGTCACACAACTTCTCCATTGTTAATATTTAATCAGGATCAGGCCCTCATCATGCTGTGGAAACACAAGTGCCACAAATGCCACTATTTAAACACGAGCCCTGAGTAGGGGACATATATTGGGGAGATTGTGTCTAAGCACGCACAGTTTCTCCTGATGTTACCATTTGCTTATCTGTCCCCCCACATGCAATCTGCTAGACCTGTTAGACGGTTAGAATGCTCATCGTGGTATGCTGGTCTCATTCTGAGGCATTGTCAGCAACTGAATCTGCCTATAAAGGCATTTATAATTAAGCTTGGAAGGATTGCATTTTTAAATCGGTAAATATTGATTTCATTGTACACACACAAACCAACAAAAATATTTCCAGGAAGGCAAAGGAAGACAAATGCTGCCTGAGAATGTATTAGAGTTGTTTTTGGTTTATTCTTTGTTTAAAAATTCACAGGAATTTTTCAGTGTTTATTACAAAAATTAAAAAACGGGAGTGCCAAAAACTAACTTAACAGTTTTCTAGGTAAATATCAGAGTTAATATTGGGGGATAGGAAGAAAAGTAACAGAGAAAAGTAAGAGTAATAAAAGTAAAAGCAGTTTAATGCTATGGTTTATTTCATGGATGGTCTAGGTTTATTTGGTCCTCCCTCAGCATGAGCTGAACTAGATGACCTCTCAAGGTCCCTTCCAGCCCTACATTTCTATGGTTTTAAGAACTGTACATTAACAGTATGTATACATACACACACGTGTTTCTTCCACTACACTGCCTTTACTTTAACAACCTTTCATTTACACTTATATTAATTATTAATGTAAACATATCTATCTAATGTAATGTATTGGATATCCTTAATGTAATCAGTATTTTTATTTACTTTAATAATCCAAAATCTGAGTGAAAAAAATCATTTAAAAAAATGAACCACAGCTTTTGTAAAATCTGGGAAATGTTCAGTTAAAAAAAAAAAAATCAGTAAAAACTGAAGGCTAAGGGCTTTAAGTATGAGGTAAGGCTGGGTTTCTCCATCTGTAAAGGGCCACTGCTAACTGGAAATTTGGTCAATTTTTTAAAATTAATTAAAAAATAGTTTCAAATAGTAACTTTGCCATCAAGTGCCTCTGGTAATGTTTGTGGTGTTAAAATATAGGGAAAAAATGTGATTGTAAGATGTTTGTCTCACTTGTTGCTGTGTAAAAACCCAACAAACTGAGGGTAAAACTACCTACTTACCTACATGGGAGAAACCGTGAAAATGACTATGCACAAAGTGCTGTCAAATACATGAAGTAAATCAACAATGCTTTTTCATCTCCTTTAACCTTTCAATTAGTTACCTTAGGTAAAAAAAAAAAATCAGACACCAGTATGATTTTAAGGTAATGATGCCCCTTAAATTACCCTGTTGTGCCTGTAGGAATAGCAGCATGTACGGTTCATACAACAGGGTACGCTTCCGAAATCCTGTAATACAGTGATGCAATAGAGTAAATAACGAACTTAGTTTCCTTGCTTTCATTATCCATCTTTTAGCAAATTCCCCAAACTCTGCCCCCCTGAGTGTTTTGTAAAGCCAAGGAATTTGCATGTTGTATCAAAATCCATGCCAAAAACCTGAACTATTTTAATAATGCACTTAGTGGCAGAAGATGAGTGTAGAGATTTTCAACAAGAAGTCACAATACACTCTCAAAGAAAGCAGAAATACCAAATATAACAGCTTCTTTGATGTGAAATCCTGGTTTATATTAAAAGATGAACTATAGGAGAAAACTAGACATCTTAAAGTATGTGGCTCAACACTATTTTTAAAAATTCATGCATCTAACTGATTTAACAAAATGAACTGACACAATGGGGTGGGGTTATTCTTCAAGAACAGTACACATCAAACAAAAAGGCAGTGTTGCTATAAAGAACAAAGACGGGGTGTTTCATTATATAATTATTTCTAAGCTTGTATGACTTCACTGAGTCTAAATAAAATGCAAGCTTCTAAAACGGCTTTCATTTAACCTGTTCATTTGGAAAGAAACTAAGACTGTTTTTGCACCATGACTTTCATCTATGCCATTCAAAATGCTTTTGATAAACTTGGACATCAAAGAATGATGATATTTACTCAAATATCACTAAGGACTAAACATTAAGACCTGTAAATTACAAATTAGCTGCTTGGCAAGGCTTGTTATTGGCAGGCATTAACTGTAAAATCTGAAAGATCTGGACATTTTCTCGTTTTACACAAGGCTCTTTTTCTCACTATAATCAATAAAATACAGAAATATAATGTTACTAACTCTAATATGACAAAAATCTAGGGCTGATTTTTGCTCCCCACAAACATTAAAAGAAAGTTGGAAAACAACTTAAGTACAAGATAAAAGGGAGAGGAGCCCATGGGGTTAACTAGAAGAGAGATCAAAACAAGGAAAAGCCCTTTCCAATGATCATTACCGGTCAATAAACTCTGACATTTAAACCTTTACCTGAAAGGAGAGAATTCACAGAGTTGGTGATTTTGGGGAGATTGTTTGGGTTTTTTTTACACTGTGTGCTTCCCCACAAGTTGTCAACTATTTTATGTTCCCTTTCTCTTTTCCGTTAATTGTACCTTCAGGGTAGTTTGTTAATTCAGATAATTGAGCTCTAAAACCAAACTAATTCACTTACAACGTAAGATTGTTCAGAACTGATGAAAGACAACTTTAAAAACAGATCATTATAAAGAGATCAGTCTGATGTTTGCTGTGACTCTGCTTTTTGACCCATTTACCATGTAAGTTATCACTTGGCTGCCAAAAGGCAAATTTACTATTTTTATAAATCTGGTTAATCTGGTTAACGTGGTATGTAACATATACTATGCTTTCCTGATATTACCTTAATTCCTTTAGCTTTTATGAATGCAAGATATCAGACCAAGGAGATACTCAGCAGTAACTGAAACCAAATTATAGATAACAAAATATTTATAAGTCAGGTCACATTACTGATATACAGTGGAGTTGCATCTTACGTGGGGGTTAGGTTCTAAAGTCAGCACGTAAGGCGAAAATCGCGTATAGTCAAAATTACCCTTGAAAATCCCTTAAATCGCCCATAAAGTACAGTATACATGGTTTTATGTACAGTATATAACCCTGTACAGTAATATGTATAAATGTATAATGTATACAGTAATGTACAGTATACAATAAAGAGTACATATGCAAAATATAATTTTACAGTACTGTATTTCTAATTACATAAAAGAGAGAGAAAGAGAGAGTCAGAAGAATGAATGAATAAAAAAGGAAAACAGTAAACCTAACCACTCACCATTCATCCTGGATATTCTTGCTAGTCTACGATGACAATGACACTATTGGGGGGTCATCAGGGCTGGATGTTGATCCAGGAGACGATGGGTCAGGCTCATCTGCTGCTGGTTGTTTTTTCTTGAAAAACATGGTGATAGGCAACTGTTGCTGATGTCTCTTGAGCTGCTCAAACATTTCTTGATACGGTCTCAAATCATCTGTAATACGACGTGTGATTTTGAGGCTTCGTTCCATAGAAGGATCGTATTCAGAAATTAAATCATTCAAGTGTTTCGCTGCTTGGAACACTTCAGCAAATTTATGAAGATTCCAACTTACTGGCTCTTCCTGTTCGTCGTCATCATCTTCGTCTTCTGCAGATGATTTTATCAGTTCCTCTAACTCTTCGTTAGTCAATGTTTCTCTAAAGCTCTCAATTAATTCTTCAATTTCTTCCTCAAGGATGTCGACGAAGCCATCACCACCCAGTTGCCTGGCCACCTGAACAATGCATTTCACTTCTTTGTCAATGTCGGGAAACCCTTAGAATCATTCACACATTCTTTCCATAGGTTTCGCCAACATGCATTGACTGTTTCAGGCTTGACTGTATCCATTGCCTGTTTAATATAAGTGATGCAATCGGCGATGTTGAAGGACTTGCAACACTCCATCACATTAAGATTGGGATCAGCATCCTCAGTGCTACGTATCCGTGAGAACGTAAGCCTCATGTACATGGCCTTGAAACAGCGAATCACGCCTTCGTCGAGAGGTTGGAGGTGGTATTGGGGGGGAGAAAGATGACTTCAACATTGTTATGCGCAAACCGGAGTGCCTCGGTGACCAGGAGCATGGTCTACGATCAGCAACACTTTAAAGTCAAGTCCTTTCTCTTCGAGGTACCGCTTGACCTCCGGAATGAAACACTTGTGGAACCAATCCAGAAATAATACTGCCGTCACCCAAGCCTTTTTATTTGATTGCCAGAACACAGGCAGGAGATTTTTGTTCTTGCCTTTTAGGGCACGGGGATTTGCAGCCCTGTAGAGCAAGCCCGGCTTTATTAAATTCCCAGCCGCTTTGCCACAAAACAACACAGTCACACGGTCTTTAGCTGCTTTGAAGCCAGGGGCTTGTCTTTCTTATTTCGAAATGTAAGTGCGGTTGGGCATTTTTTTTCCAGAAGAGCCCAGTCTCATCAGCATTAAAAACTTGTTCCAGAAGATAGCCCTTTTCTTCTATGATTTTCTTTAATTGTTTGGGGTAGGCTTTTGCTGCCTCTTCATCAGCAGACGCAGCTTCACAAGTAGTCTGCACATTTTTGAGGTTGAAGCGTTCCTAAAACTGTTAAGCCAACCTTGGCTGGCTTTGAATTCCTTCTCATCAGAAGGCTGTCCCTCTTCAGCGGGAGGTTTGAACAGCACGTAGAGGCTAAAAGCCTTTTCTCGCAACATGTTGCCATCGATAGGCACACATTTACGCTTCATGTCTTCCAGCCAAAAGTTTAATGCCTTTTCAGTCTTCACTAAAGTCTTATCACGCACCTGGCTTGTCACCTTAGCAGTTATTGGAGCACTTGATACCACGGCTTGACGAATTTCTCTCTCTCGAATCTTGATGGCATGGATCCTAGATTTGTTGCGGCCATATTTATGCGCCACGCTGGAGACCGACATACCGTCTCTCAATAAGTCCAACACAGCCAGTTTTTTCTCCAGCATTGGAACAGATCGCTGTTTCTTTGGTTGAGCACCAGATGAAGTAGTTGGCTTGCATTTAGGGGCCATGTTGTATGAAAAATACGTATCTTTAAACACTAGAATCACACTCAGCACGGCGAGATGCTCACACTATGAGAGGCACGCAGGAACTGAGACCGACTGAGCGAACAGCAGATTCACGTCTCCCATCTCACGCTCACTCCGGGGCATACGCTCATTGCACGCGTATAGTTGAATTTGCGTAAGTTAAATGCACGTATGATGTGACTCCACTGTATTTCAAAACATTTATACAACCATTACCAACTAACAGCACATCATACAGTAAGCAACTGAATAACAAGCCTGAATATATTTTCTGATCCCTTCACTTAGCTAGATAAAGTCACAATATGCATGTTTACTGGAAACTCCTGATCCTGCCTGAAAAATACACAGTACTTTTTTTTTTTTTTTAATTAACTGTCAGGATTTTCTCTAACATGCCACGTCCACTAATCTAGACACTGACAAGTTGGGTGCTTTACTTCAGTGCACAGAGGCAGATAATGAGATTTCAGTCATGTTCTTGAACATGGTCTACTCAAGACAGGTGCTCAGATCCAGCAGTGATGGATGCAGTACAAATGTCTAAACAGTTATGGAACGTTCTGTCTCTGTGAGGTGGTAATTTGGCAGAACTGTGATTTCCTGTTTCTTTTTAAACCTTATGTTACTCTTGAATTTTAGCTAAACAGGACAAGTGAGAGTTTTACCACATTTTCCTTCACTTGGGGTGGGGGGTCGATATGTTTTTTAGGGTATATTTAAAAGCAATCTCTCTAAAATGGCTGATTCTCTTCAGCATGGGAGCACTCTCCCCAGGCTACCCAAACCAGAAATGGTAAAAAACAGAAAAAAGGAGAAACATCTTGAAGTGCTCCCTGAGCAGTTCTCGCTCTCTTGCTTCATCAAGAGCCAGAAGCTTTCTCTACACTGAGGCTCAGAATGCCAGGAAGTAATTCCCTGAATCTGAGGGAGACCCTTTGACAGTTACTAGCTCTCCCTGAAAAGTCAAAGATTCATGCACAGTTATATCCAGGCACCTTGGTATTTTCCCTTCCACTGTGGAAAAGTGGGAAATCCTTTTTACTCCTAGTGAAGCAAAAAGCCTGACTTCAGAGCCCACAAGAAAGCTGGAGGAAGGGCCAAGTTATTTTAGTAACTTCTATATAGCTAGTTTCCCTGGGATACAAAATTTCTCCAGTTACTTGGCTAGCTTCTACTTTCTCCATAGTGGGAAACAGGCTTCCTTCACAATTAATATAGTCATCCCTAATTCTACCTGGTTTATCCCTACAGCCCCACAGATAGTGGTCACCATAGAGGGCAAAGAAATACACATTTGTCAATGTCCACATTTAGAAACCAACTTAATTTAGCACAACTTCAAAAAAATGAGTCAGAGTCCCCACCCGCACCCCTCCAAAAAAACCAGCCCAGACTGGTAAGTAACTTTTGCTGGCAAAACAGGGCAAGCAACAATTATGTCAACATTCAGCCTTTCTCCCAGGCATGACCTACCGATATTACCTAGGAGAACTCAGTGAGACTATTCACGTGCATAAGTCTTTGCAGGATCAGCCCCTTAGGGAGTACGTCTACTATTATTAGCACTGGCTGAGATATACTGTCATCATTTACTTAACATTATGGTATTTTTCTGCACTAAAACTTAGTCATAATATTAGATTTTATAAGATACACATTAGACAACTTCTTACTTGTCTGAGGTGAAGCATGTTCTAGCATTCACTGTTTTATCACCTCTATGTTGCCAAAATTCTTGAGGTTCTCCTAATTATTCTATCTTCTTATAAGGACACTGATAATACACATTTCAGACTTCTGCCTCCAATGTCTGTTAAATATACACGTATATTCATTCTATCATCTTTGCCATTTAAGCTATGGATACAAAAACATTCAACTGACATAAATTTTTTTAAAGCTGAAGACAATATTTTTTAAATGAATTTTCTTAAAAGTATATTAAGCAAACTATCCTGTTACTGCCTGGTAGGAGACCTACGCTTTTGAAGTGGGATCAAGTTTCCAGGGAAAAGACTCGATGAAAGCTGAGAAAAACAACTTGATTGTGGACAGATGAACTGGGAGTAAGAAGAGTTTGCTCTGCATGTGAGTCTGGAGCTCCTCCTGATGTTCAGTCTACAATATAGCACCTATGTTCACTTTATTGACCATTAACAATAGCAAAAACAATGACTGAAAACAGGGACAAACTGATACAATATGTATTCCATTTTATTATTAATGTACTGGCTCAAACTGATCAGGATGTATGATATTCTGTAGAGGAGAGGGATGAAGGCACCCAATTTTAATTATCAAGCATCTTAAAATTAAGGATGGGATTCCATTTGAATTTACCTAGACAAATGTCCCTAATACTATATGAAGTTAAAACAAAACATATATATTAAAAGGAATTTAAGGAGGTGTCATTTTACAGATAGCATGGTGACTAAAGGGAATGCAATTCTAGTTGAAGTGATGGATTCAAGTAGTAGTAGTATATTTAAGTAAAACTCAAGATGATTGAGGAATAAGTTAATTAAGGATCAGATTGTGTCACCCTCAAGAAGAACAGTGCTGCACTCCATCATTAGTTCCAACAGTTCCTAAAGGACTAGTTTAAGAGCAAGGTACTAATCAACATTAGTAAAGATAGCACAATAGATTCTAAAAAATTAATCAATTTTGTGCTTGGGACCCCATCGCTTTTTGGGATCTCAGGATAGAATTTTTTCCACTGACAGTGCTTTCTCCTCCCCTCACAACTGTATATGACTTGTATGTTTTGGTTTCCCTTCTTGCCACACAAAAATTGTTTGTCAAAGCCTAAGAAAATATAGAATAGAATCAGCACAGTTGACTTCTAACCATTCCAGACATGTTAGGGCCATGGCTGGCTTCTCTTTCTAAACAACCATGTTAACTATACAAAATATTATTCAAGACTACAAATCTCAATCACATGAACAACAGTGAAAGAAAATATATTGCACACAAACAAAAGCTAAAACAACGTAATAGGAAACAGTTTTTTCATTTATTTATTTCAAAAGGGATTTTTGTACTTTTTCTTCCCTTTCCTGGCTGTTAAGCAATACATGCCTACTCCAACAAATGGGAAAATTGCTTACTAAACAATTAAAAACCTGTGTTGTCATCTTATATTTAGCTTGTAAGCACTCTGGGGCATGGATCGTCTGTCTGTTATGTCTGCATAGCTGCACAGCAAAATGGAGACCTGAACACTGACTGGGGCTCCCAGGGGCTACCACAATATAAAACTATATATATATACACATACACACACACACACAATATATATATAATGTGTGTGCGTGTACTTATATAGTTTTATATTGTGATAGCCCCTGGGAGCCCCAGTCAATGTTCAGGTCTCCATTTTGCTGTGCAGCTATGCAGACATAACAGACAGATGGTCCATGCCCCCGAGTGCTTACAAGCTAAATATAAGATGACAACACAGGTTTTTAATTGTTTAGTAAGCAATTTTCCCATTTGTTGGAGTTTATATAACATATATTATATAGAGAGTTTATATAGTGTGCGTGTGTGTATATATATTATATGTGTGTGTGTGTGTGTGTGTGTGTATATATATATACACACATACATACACACACACACACACACACACACACACACACACACAATATAAACTCTATATATAATATATGTTTTTGTTAAAGATGATTACATGTAATCATCTTTAACAAAAACATGTTATTTTATTCAGAAAAGCAAAAATAGTCATTTGGGATTAAATTCATCCAAGTGTGGACCTTCCAATGAACACTCAAGACTAGACAAACACCTAAAATATTAATGAGTCACTGGAAAGAACAAAAAATGAAACAAACAACAAGCCAGAGTACTATCAGACTAGAATGACTACCTCACTACAGCAAGATCTGCAAAGCTAATGCAGTCTCTTATTAAATAAAGAATCTGGAAGAATAAACTGGGGGTGTAACCTGGAAGACAAGGCACAGTAAAAACTGAAAGAGGAACAACTATGCAACCAATGTGGAACACAGACTGAAATGGAAATATTTTCTATTGCAACATCCAAAATATTACAGGGTGCACAAATTATAGAATGCTTCAAATCATCAGAAAGGACAAAATATTTTTATCAAAAAGTACTGAGGAACTTGTACAGAACCCTGGGTGAAAGGAGAGATGATGGCAAAGATAGTTTCATGGTAGGTAATAATTGATGACTGAATCAGAAATGAACAATCATAACAAATGGCCACAAAATGATTAAAGCTCAGACACACTGTGAAACTCTGATGGGCTGGCTACCTCTACATAACTGATGTCTGAGGGTTCTGTGCAGCCAGGCCTGAAAAGAAAATTACTGAAGTGAACTGGAGACAACATAGTCTTGCAGAGGGCCTCCAATAAGGTAGGGGCAGAGGTAAGGAACACATTGGAGCAGAGAGAAGACATTCAGAAGGGTCATGTAAGAGGGCAGTGCTCGTTCTTATAGCCTGTAAGGTTTTGGTGCAAATACTTTAGTGTGACGGGTTGGGTCACAGAAACCCCCTTGGGACTGTCACCTGATGTGCTGGGACTACCTCTGAGCCGGTTTTCCCTGCCAGCCTAGGACTTCAGAACCCTGCCTTGTTTGAGCCAGACACACTTGCCTGCTGCAAACACAGATTCAGGTCTTAACCACGTCCCCCACAAGCTGCAGGCTTAACTGAAAACAGCTTAAGAAGTGCTCCTGTCTCCAACACTCAGATACCCAGCTCCCAATGGGGTCCAAATCCCCAATAAATCCATTTTACCCTGTATAAAGTTTATACAGGGTAAACTCATAAATTGTTCGCCCTCTATAACACTGATAAAGAGTTATGCACAGCTGTTTGCTCCCCCAGGTATTAATACTTGCTCTGGGTTAATTAATAAGTAAAAAGTGATTTTATCGAATACAAAAAGTAGGATTTAAGTGGTTCCAAGTAACAGACAGAACAAAGTGAATTACCAAGCAAAATAAAATAAAACACGCAAGTCTAAGCCTAATACAGTAGGAAACAATGCAGGTAAATCTCACCCTCAGAGATGTTCCAATAAGTTTCTTTGACAGACTAGCCTCCTCCTAGTCTGGGCCCAGTCCTTTCCTCTGGTACAGTCCTTTTCCAGCTCAGGTGTTAGCTAGGGGATGTCTCATGACTGCAGCCCCTTTGTTCTGTTCCACCCCCTTACAGCGCTTTGGCACAAAGCGGGAATCCTTTGTCTCTCTCTGGGTCCCCACCCCTCCTTCTAAATGGAAAAGCACCAGGTTAAAGATGGATTCCAGTTCAGGTGACATGATCACATGTCACTGTAAGACTTCATTACCCACTTGCCAGCATACAAAGACTTACAAGTAAACAGAGCCATCTACAGTCAGTTATCCTGGTTAATGGGAGCCATCAAGATTCCAAACCACCATAAATGGCCCACACTTTGCATAATTACAATAGGACTTTAGAGTTATATTTCATATTTCTAGTTTCAGATACAAGAATGATACATTCATACAAATAGGATGAATACATGCAGAAGAACATAATCTTTGCACAAAGATGTTACATGGCATATCTAGCATAAAACATATTCCAGTTATGTCATATTTACACTCATAAGCATATTTCTATAAGGCATTTTGGAGTGCAACGTCACACTTAGTTCCATGCAAAAGTCTAATCACTAATATTCTGCGATGAGGGAGTGAATTTCACTCTTTGGGCCTGATTCCCCATTGCCAGGTACTTTGTCTAGTCATTACCCTTTATACAGTGATCTGACAGTATTTTAAACCAACCTTGCATAAGTGAAAGTTACTACAGAAGGAGCAGGGCAGTGGAGGATTCATAGATTCACAGGTAAGACCAGAAGGATTGTGATCATCTAATCTGATGACCTTCTGTATAACACATGTCTTAGGACTTCCCTGAATTAATACCTATTTGAACTACAGCATATATTTGAGTAACACATCCAATCTTCATTTAAAAATTGTCAGTGATGGAGAATCCATCACAATCCTTGGTAAATTGTTCCAGTGGTTAATTACATTCACTGTAAACAACTGAGCCTTATTTCCAGTCTGAATTTGTCTACCTTCAGCTTCCCACCACTGGATCCTGTTATACCATATGCTAGATTGAAGAAACCATTTTTGTTCCCCGTGTAGGTACTTATAAACTGATCAGGCCCTTAGTGCAGTATTTTTACTAGAAAACTGTATGAGGTGGGAAAATGCCACCTACTTTTGTGTAAAATTCAACCAATTGAGCAAAACAGCGATAGTGCTCTAATCCAGAAATACCTCTCCTTCACTCTCCTGCATGTACTTTAGAAACATTTTGGTGAAAATATTCCTGGTCCCACATGGTGGGGGTAAAGCATGCATAGGCCTCAATCCTGCACTGAAATCAATGGGGTTCCAGAGGGGTGCAGGGGTTCACTCTCACAGGCCAGATGCAAGATAAGGGACTTAGTAAACTAAAAACAAAACAAAACAAACAGATGTACACCCCCAATGTCATGATCTGTTCCATTTTCAGAACTCCTTTCACCATGACAACCAGGCTGTCTTCTAAATGCAATAACCTCACCAGTTATTTTACAATGCTTCACCAGGAACAATGTTTTTCCTCACAGTACAAAAATGGGCAGGATAAACTATTTGTAACCAACATCACCATATTTTTTATCTGTTCAGTCTCATTGGAAAATCTCAGATTGGTAAACATGATTTTCAAAAAATACTTTGCTCAGAAGAACATTTAACCTATCATTTAAATCAGATTCTGTACCAGATGACTGGAGGATAGCTAATGTGACACCAATTTTTTAAAAGGGTTCCAGAGGTGATCCTGGCAGTTACAAGCAAGTAAGCCTAACTTTAGTACCAGGCAAATTCATTGGAACTATAGTGAAGAACAGAATTGTCAGACACATAGATGAACACGATTTGCTGGGGAAGAGTCAACATGGCTTTTGTAAAGGGAAACCATGCTTCACAAATCTATTAGAATTCTTGGAGGGGGTCAACAAACGTGGACAAGGGTGAGCTAGTGGATACAGTGTACCGGGACTTTCAGAAAGTATTTGACAAGATCCCTCAACAAAGGCTCATAAGCAAAGTAAGCAGTCATGAGATAAGATCCTCTCATGGGTAACAGATAGGAAACAGAGTAGGAATAAATGGCCAATTTTCAAAAATGGACAGAGGGGTAAATAGTGGTGTCCCCCAGGGATCTGTACTAGGACCAGTGTTGCTCAACATAAGAACGGCCATACTGGGTCAGACCAAAGGTCCATGTAGCCCCGTATCCTGTCTTCCGACAGTGGCCAATGCCAGATGTTTCAGAGGGAATGAAAAGAACAGATAATCATCAAATTATCCATCCTCTGTCGCCTGTGACACTGCATTCCATATTCTTCATAGTTGTATGATAACATGATGATGACATAATTATGATGCATTTTGTACAAGATATGTCTTGTGAGATGTCTATGGAAAAGTTATGATGTGCTGAATATAATTATCCTATTCGTATGCATGTATCATTTTTGTATTTGAAGTTATGAATATTGATTATGTATCTGTATTTCAGATGTAGTTACACCTGGGTGACACCAACTAGGCAAAATGCTTCCAGTCTAGACAGCTGGTTGTGAAGGGCCTATTCAAGGTAATGGGCCATTAGGGGAAACAACAGGCCTTAGGAGAAGCTTATCCCCCACCTGGTGAGCCTTCTCGGAAATGCTCCAGACAGCCTATGGATAATGGCTGCTATGACTCAGCAAGAAATGCAAGGGCATGTGACCAGACCAAATGACACTGAACTCCATTTTGGTACCTGTATTTTTCCACAAGTTGGACCAGAAACTGAGCTTCAAACAAAGGATACCCGCCACATGGAAAAGCTATATCTGGTGGGGACTGACATCATCTCTGGGCCTCGCTTCCCATTCAAGAAAACTCCTGGAAACACCTGAGGAACAAAGACTGAACTGTGGGAAATCCTGGGCCCAGGCTAAAGGGATTTCTTGCCTGTGTATGGAAACTTGGTTGACTGCTTGTATCATCAGTCAGGGTGAGAAACTGCTAATTCAAATCCTATCCTTCTAGTATGTTAGACTTAGTTTGTATTTTTGTTCATTTGCTAGGTAATCTGCTTTGATCTGTTTGCTATCACTTGTAATCACTTAAAATCTATCTTTTTATAGTTAATAAACTTCTTTTATATTTTATCTAAACTAGTGTGCCTTTAAATGAAGTGTCTGGGGAAAATCTCAGCTTGGTTAACACAAGCTTCTGCGTATCTTTCCCACATCGAGGGAGAGCAAACTATATTAATGAGCTTACTTTGCACAGGTCCCTGTCCAGTGTCAGAAGTTATAATTCTGGATTTATACTCCAGTAGGGGTGCAAGGCGAGGGGAGCTGGGAAATTGGCTGTCTGCCCTTGAGTGGCTTAGGTAAAGCATACAGGTAACTCAGTTGGGTGTGTGGTGCCACCTGCTGTTGTACTGGGTGATAACAGGGCCTGGTGAGGCTGGCTGTAAATCTCCAACAAAGCAGCATGAGAGAAGCCTGCCCAGGTCCGGGTTCAGAGCCCATAGCTCCCAGACTGCATCCCGGGAGGGGACAACCCGTCACATCACCCATTCCCAGCTCTTGGCAAACAGAGGCTAGGGAAACCATCCCTCACATTCATAAACGAGCTAGAAAAAGGGATAAACAGTGAGGTGACAAAACTGGCAGAAGATACAAAACTACTCAAGGTAGTTAAGTTCAAAGCAGACTGCGAAGAGTTACAAAAAGCTCTCTCAAAAGAGAGTGACTTGGCAACAAAATGGCAGATGAAATTCACGGTTGATAAATGCAAAGTAATGTACACTGGAAAACATAATCCCAACTATACATACAAAATAATGGCGTCTAAATTAGCTGTTACCACTCATGAAATATCTTGGAGTCATTGTGGGTAGTTCTCTGAAAACATCCACTCAATGTGCAGCAGCAGTCCAAAAAACTAAGAGAATGTTAGGAACCATTAGGAAATGGATAGGTAAGACAGAAAATATCTTAATAACGCTATATAAAGCCATGGTACACCCATATCTTGAATACTGTGTAGAGTTCTGATCACCCTACCTCAAAAAAGATATCTTAGAATTGTAAAAGGCATAGAGAAGGGCAACAAAAATGATTAAGGGTATGGAACAGCTTCCATATGAGGAGAGATTAAAAAGACTGGGACTTTTCATCTTGGAAAAAAGAGACAACTTGGGGGGGAGGGGGGGTATGATAGAGGTTTATAAAATCATGAATGGTGTGGAGAAAGTGAATAAACAAGTGTTATTTACTTCTTCACATAACACAAGAATAAGGGGTCATCCAATGAAATTAGTAGGCAGCGGGTTTAAAACTAACATAAGGAAGTACTTTTTCACACAATGCACTCTCAACCTGTGGAACTCGTTGCCAGGGGATGTTTTAAAGGCCAAAACTATAACAGGGGTTTAAAAAAGAATTAGCTAAGTTCGTGGAGGATAAGTCCATCGATGCAACCCCATACTCTGGGTGTCCCTAGCCTCTGACTGCCCAAAGCTGGGAGTGGACATGAGTGGATGGATCACTCAATGACTGCCTGTTGTGTTCAGTCCCTCTGAAGCACCTGGCATTGGCCACTGTCAGAAAACAGGATACTGGGCTAGATGGACCATTGGTCTGACCCAGTATGGTTGTTCTTATGTTAATACAGATCATTAACCCTTATCCATTGGAAGCCCTAATGTGTTTCCACAAAGCCTGTGTTTGGGATTGGCTTAGATCTGAAATGGGGAATTTAGACACTTGGAAATATATGCATATACAGATTTCTGATCGCCTCTATAGTGCAATTATAATTTCAGCTTTCCGGTAGGTGAATACTAGAGCATTGTGAAATATTGCTTTCACACTGAGAGGCAGCTGGTATAGAAGAATGAGAAGAGAGTTGATAATCAGAAGCCCAGATTTCTGACCCCTTTTCCTGAGGCTTGGAGCAAATCACTTCAACTATACCTGTTTCCCCCATGCAAAGGAAAGGTGAATGCAGACTTTGCATTCAATGGCCATTATGATTATTTTACACTATTGCATTAAGCTAAGAAATATTACACAATAAACGTAATAAACAATATTAAGTTGAGTAAGAAATCTTTATCTGTTCTGAAACTGGTTATTTCATTATCTCATATCCCCAAAGAGGTTTGACATTTGGCTTTACAAACAAAAAAGGAAAGGGAATAGACAGAAACATTGATGGGCATTGCGGCTGTAGTGAAGAATAGCTATGAACAACTGCCCCTACTGATACTCGTGATTTTTATCATATGAAAGCACAGCCTTAATACAAAGAAATCCTGTGTATATTTATGGATTCCATTACCCCTGTTGCAAGGGCTTGGAATGAACACTCTCTCACATTTACACTGCTAGCACATACCTAAGTAACTTACCTCTCAGCACGCAGGACACCACTGTAATAGGGATGATCCCAAGGCATCAATTTCTGAAACATAAGATTTCAACTTGCAATTACCGCAATGAAAACCAAGTGAATCAAAGACAAAGATCTCACTTTCTTTACATAACTCAGTATGTTTATCACTTCTATAGTCACAGCACTCTAAAAAGCATCTGACTCCAAATTCATAAACCTTAAACTAGGGATCATTAGCCAGATTTTCAAAAGCGGACATGTAAAGAAAACCTATTCACATGCAAAATCAGGGTTTGAGTGTGGAAGGATCAGGCACGATACCAGGAAAATTGGGAATGCACAGTTCTGAAAAAATAAAGGGCCATATTTTAAAATTTGAAAACATGTTTAACATGCTCAAAACCAACCGTTACATTTTCCACCTTAGTTTTTGGTTATCACATGAATCATTCTGTTAAAACCAATAGCTGACGGTTGGTTTTAATACTAGAAACAGCTATTTAGAACCAAAACGATCTGAACCCAAAAGAGCAAGTATCTATCAACATGCAACTCATATTACAATTGTAAAGGCTGAAATTATTTTCCCCATCTGATGTCAGGCTAGTTCATATTATATAAAATCAAAAAAAGAAAATAAATGCACAATATAACTCACTGAATTTTGGGGATTAAGTTTCATCTTCATTCCTTCCATCATTTCAAAATCTTTTAGAGTTCTGTAAAAAAAGAATTTCGCCCTTAAAGTTTTAATTAAAGGGTATTTTAGCCAGTATAGTACAGTATAATGGCAATTGACATTTTATTGTCTGTAATATATAGGGTGACCAGACAGCAAATGTGAAAAATCGGGACGGGGGTGGGGTAATAGAAGCCTATATAAGAAAAAGACCCAAAAATCGGGACTGTCCCTATGAAATCGGGACACCTGGTCACCCTAGTAATGTACAGTATAAATGAATACTCTACTATTACCAAGTGCCTATGATGCATCAGAGTTGGGCTGTGATCTGAAGAACCACAGGCAGCTCATCACAGTGGAGCTACTCTCCACTCTGCTCCGCCCACTCCAAGTACTCTCAGGTCCTACCTTTCCCTCTCATTCTCTCCCAAACAATCCTGCTGTCCCATCTCCACCCCAACCTCCATATTCATGCTCAGCCACCATTCCACTCCGCATGATGATGATGCTTTTTGCACTGGAGGAACCATAGGGGATGGAGTAGGATGAGCAGCTTTGTGTGAGGAAAATCAGGGGTGATAATGGATGTAGGGCATATGGAGGGGAAGCCCACTGCTTTAGTGCTTGATTGGGGGTCCCTGTGAGGCTCCCTAGGCTCCCTAGAATTTTTGTTTTCACGCTTATGCACTCTGTAATCTCCTTTTACAGTAGGAGTCACACCAGAACTGTGGACTACACTCAAAAAAATCTGGAGAATGACTTATTTCCTACTTCTATTTCCCGCCACACGTGGAAGTATGACAATATAGACATTTGTTAATCTTTACATCATCCTGTTTAATTCAACATAAGAAAGTTAATATTTTAATCAAGATCTGAGGGAAATTAATATTTCAGTAATAACCTTAGAGGAATTTTTTAAATGCTCAAATTATTGGTAACTGGAGTCTTGTCTTGCATCAAAAGACCTATGCTCTTGAAATTAAAATGGGATTTTTTAAATAAGTAAATGAAAAATAGACTCACCGTTGAAACAATCGGTCAGAAAGTGTTTCAAGAAATTGCATTACCTTCTCTGGAAATATGAAATGAAGGGAAATTACTAAACAAAATGATGATGTCATTTAAATATATTAGTTCACATCAAGAAGCAAACAATGTTTCCTCCCTAGAGCAAGCCTGGTTTTAACTTATCTAGTGAAATGATGACACATAGATCAGAAACTGTACACGTGTATCAAGGCAGCATATAAAAAAATCAGATGTGATAATCATGGCTTTTAGTTACCTAAGCCATGAACATGGAGTAGTGAATTGTGTAGATTACAGTGACTGTTCAAATTAATATTCTCTCTTATTGAAAAATATAAATATTTCAGATCACAACATATAACTGCAATAAGACTCTCTAGTGCAACAACTGTGTTGTATTAACAGCTGACAAGTTAAACTACCTACATTTATCCTCATGCCTGACACAAGTCACATCTTATCATTTCTGAACATACATGTACTTTACCTGGAGTTCTGGCCATTGTTCCCTGAAGAGCCCTGTGAGCAAAGGTGTTATAGCCAACTAACTGTGCCAGATGGTTTCTGCTGGTAAGCAGTTCCTCTAAGCAGCGCAGTTGCTCAGCATTTGGGTAAAGAAAAATCTTATAAGCAGCTTCTCGTACCTAACATCAGAAGAAAAGAAATGGTCTCATAATAGCATAATTCACAAAAGAAACAGTTCAATTCCTCTCAAACCAATGAAAGGCCAGGTATCACAGCCACAATGCTTTCAGATTAAGCAACCCTTTATATAAAGTCTATCAAAAAAGAACAACAATGATATTCTCCTGTTACCCATTAGAAAAAGGGATAAGGACAGCCTGCCTGCTTTCCCTCTTAATAGTTGTGTTCTTCTTACAACCCTTGACAAGCTCATCCAATAACATCAGGTGTATGTACCAACTGGTGGAACACAAAACAATATTTCACCACATGTAGATTTTATTTATGGAGGAGGACACTATTTAAACAAGCCCTGTTCCACCCTACCATATTATCCTCCGCATTTTTAAGTGTCTGATGCAAAATTAGTATGAGAAAAAGCAAAAAATAACCCTAAACTTCAATTTGGATGGCAACATTGCTGAATAACAACTAAATGAAATCATCATTATTAAAATACTTGGGTGTGAATTTTTCTCATTAAACTGACAAGTTACATACTGAATTCTACACCTGTACTAGAAAAATACAAAAAGAACTTGAAGAATAGAACTTATTTGTATCCAAAAAGGATAAAATTAACATGTTTAAAAACCATTTTCTGCCTTTTGAGCAATTACTTAACTACAAAAACTGAAGATTCTAAAGTGTTGTGACAGTTTCTTTCCTGAAACTCAGGTTTGGACCCACACCCAGAAAAATGGAAGCCATTCCAGGCAGGTTTTAAAGTGGAAATTTAAATTTGGAAATTGCCTTCCAATTTATAAGCAACCTGAATGGCCATCTTATAAAGATGCTATCAGGGAAATTCAGTAAAGAATGGGTGTAAGATTTTGAGTGTTTAAAAATAGTCTTGGTAACGTGGGTTCAGCTATTCTCCTTAGTTTACCCTGAAGAATATTAACAGCTGTACGTGAAACAGTCTGAAAAGGTATTATTAATGCTTTTGCTCTAACTTAATTCTTTTGAGAAAAGCATCCACAGAGAGCACTAAAAATCTTAACCCTCAGTTCCTATTTTCTATTTGTAGCTGTTGGCATGCTTGTGTCATCTAGTGTCAAAATCACTGAGATGCACCTTTGTATTATAGGATGTGCTATAGAGAACTTAGACAATACATACCAGATCATCAGAACAGTCTGCATGCAGACCGGTGATTTGTATGTAATTGCCTTCAACTGCAAAGTTATAGCGAATGTGTTCTGGTAAAATCTGCTTGTCAATCTTGTTGGGCAGGTGAGCTCCAATAAGAAATTGATTACATAAATCCAATATTTTGACGTTGAGGTCCACTGCTCTTTTACGCTGTAATTAGGAAAAATAAAGCAAAAGATACACATTCACTTAAAATACAGTACAAGTAGCTCTCAGTTTTCCACAGTATTAAGATATGTTTGCACAACTAAATGAAATCATGATCTATTCCCAACAAATATTACTTACTTAGGATCAGGCCTATGACGTTAAAGAAATCCTAATTTAGGGCTGATCCTGTGCAACTGAAGTCAATGGGAGCCATACCACTGTCTTCAGTGAGAACGAAATCAGGCGGCGTACATATACGCATTCTACATGCTTGTCTTTCAGAAGAAAAAAAATTCTCTCTCACATTTCTGCCATGGTAACAATGCATGAAAAATCAAAACAAGTTCATAAAAAACAGAACTTGGGAATGTTTTACACTACTTTTGCTAAACAATTGGTAAATACTTCTAAAATGCTGGTATATTCCAATTATTTTGTAAATAAGTGAAGGGAAAGAGAGATTTTCAGTAATGGAGGAAATCAAGGAGACATCAGCTAGAGAAGCAGGTCCCACTGGTAGCTTGTGTGAAGCTAACTAATCACCACAATCAATGATTCTCCTATTATTATGTAGATTGTGGCACTGCCCAAAGACCACAACGTGCTAGGTGCTGTACAAACATATAGGAAGACAGCCCCTGCCCTGTTACAATCTAAGGCCTCGATCCTGCAAACACTTATTAATGCACTTAACTTTACTACTGAGAATAGTCCCATTGATGTCAATGGGACTGCTCACTTAGACACATGCTTAACTTTATGAATGTGTCTGTAGGATCTGTGTCTAAATAGACAAAACAGACAAAGCCTGGGGGAAGGAATATAGCATAGTGGTAAAGTGACCAGGCTGACCACAGAAACATGTCTTGGAACTCCCATATCCTCTTCTTCAAAAGCATATTTGTTTTATTTATGTTCCGAACGCTTAGGGTTTCTTGAGGGGGCAAATAAGTTGATGTGGGGAGAGGAAAGGATTGTTGGGAGTCTGACAGAGGGAAGAAAACTGAGGGGGGAAATAAGTAGAAGGGGGAAAGGACAGTTAGCAGGAGGAATGAAAAGGAGAAATAAGCACAATGTGCAGAAATGTGAGAGAGACTGGACCGTTGAAGAGTTGTAGTGATACAAAGGGGCAAAATGAAGTGTGACTAACAACCAGTGGCAACACAACAAGTGAGAAATAAAAGTCAGAGTCCAAGTTTCAGAGCTGAGTGAATGATGATGGCAGGAGGTTCTGAAAGATCATTCCGGTTGCTGCTGTATCCATGTGAATGGAGGAAAAGACTGATAAGCCCATTGTCCTGGGTGTCTTTCTAGGTCCAGGAGCAGAGAGGCTGGAAGGCCCTGAATTCCCCTTGCATTCCTGCCTGTAGCTGGTTCTGACTGCTTTAGGGAAGGAGCCCTGATAGTCCTGGCATTTTCAGAGCTTGCCCCATGCAAGCTGCTCGTAGTTGCTAACACTGTTCCCCATGTGGAGGATGAAGGGCAAGTTGCTGGGCCAGGTGGCCCAGGCAGATACCTCTGAGTTCACTGAAGGATCCAGAGAACTCAACGTTACTGACTTTATCCCCTTGTTTTCTGCTGTTACATCACATTATAGATACCTAGGCTACATTAAATATTTCCCCCTAGTATTACTTTTCCATTAGGTAAGTTCTGTAGCTGCCAAAGGGATGCTACATGATGTGAATAAGAGGGAAGATGTCCACAAGATGGTCTCTCTATCAAGATACAGACCACACTGGGAAAATATTTGAAAACCCATAGCCTGAAATTTATAATACAGCCTAATACAAAAGGGATCACAATAGTCACTACAACCTCTTATCTGCCCAGACCATAAGAAAATTAAATATATAACATGGTCTGGCCTAATTTATTCTAAATCCTGATGTGAACAACAGGGGACTTTTGGAAATACTATCCATAGTTTAAAGTAATGAACGAGTCAAGAGGTGATAAAAAGATTATTATCTGTAATTCTTGTTCTCAGAAGGCATGCAGATGTAATAGACTTCCTCCAACAGTCCGTTTCTTTGTCAAGTAGAAAAGCAAATTTATCCCAACTCTGTAGGGATCTATTATAAGTTACATCCTGTAACTGGCGTTCTCAGAAGGCACTTTTGTTAACTCCAAAATAAATGGATTATAAAAGATCCCCACTCCTGGAGAATAAAAAAAACCCAGGGATGTCTATGAAAAGCTCAACTATACAAGACGCAATAAGATATTACAAAAGACAACATTCAACATACATGTTTCAAAAGGGATGAAAAAATGCCACTGCCACAACAGCAATAAACGTTTATAGTTCCTTCTGAACAGATAAATATACTATATATGAAAAAATCCAAAGAGAAACCAACCTCTAGAGACATTCTGAAGAAAACATTCATGATACCTAGGAGGACAGGAGAGCTGAGGTATTCTCAATCTTAAACTCTTTAACACAAAGAGATTCAAACCTAAATTTGTGCCAGGAAGCTGAATCCAAGCAATAATGCTCTGTAGACATGCAGAGAAAGCAGCATGTGGCATTCCAGCAAATCTTAGGAAGAGATCAGAAATTCACTATGGATGGCAACATACCTCTAACCAAGTGCACCTTAATATGAACTCAAAATCGCAGGACTTGCAAGGAACAGTAACTATGGTCAGACAATCACATAAAAAATAGCTAAGAGCCTATCACAAGTGGGGATTAAATTTTTTTAAATGCCAATTTTGTTTTTCTGCATGTCAGTTAATATTTCTGTATCACAGTAGCCATATTTTAAATGTTTGCATGCCTTCCTGTTGTACTTTTCCACCTCACTGCAGATTTAAGAGGTGTTAATCTCAGTACACAGTAACTGTAAGAAAATTATTCTGGAAGGGCATTCCAGTTTGCAAGCTGCTACCAAAACAATGCATTTCGGTGTTTTCGCTGCAAGTCGGCCACCTGAATTTAGTAAAAAAGAGTCTTTGTGTGAACCTTGACTGCTAGAAACTCAAAAATTATAGGAGATTTCCTCATGCAGAGATATGTCATGAGTACCAGGAACATTTATGGACACCCAGCCCAACATCTCCAACATATTACTAGCTCAGATCTGCTAGCTCTGGCAAATCCATCTTGGACTCTTGCAGGGGAGAGAGACACATTGACACACAACTTAGAGGCTCTAGAGTCACTAAAAAGCTTAGGTTGTGGCACAGACATGTGGTTTGATTCCTTCTGAAGTGCTGTATTTGAGTAGCCGGTTATCCAGATAACGGGATGCATGTTTCTCCCACCCTGTGTAGCTACATTGTTGAAACAACTAGCCATTTCACAAAAATTGTACTGTGCAGATACGAACCCAAATGGAGTCCAGAGGCCCCGCTTGTAACTGCCTGGAGTACAGGACTGAGTTACAAGGCAGTCTGGAGAGTGAAGGCTGAACTAGACTCTGGGAAGTTGTATAGGACACTACAAATCCAGCCACCTGATAGTTAATGACAAATAGGTTTTTGAGAAGGCTGAGCTCCACTGACTTCCAGAGCCTTCAGGGGCACAACTCAGCACAGAATTCCATTACATATGCCCTGCATTTTGCTATCTGCTTTTAAAAGTCAGGCAAACATCTATTCACATATCACAGACAAAAAAAATTACCTTTTCTTCATCCAAATGAATACCACTGATCTCGAAATCGAACATAAAAAGTTCCGCCACTTGCCTAAAAATACAGTAAAACCCTGTTAAAGACTACCTCATTTCACAGCAGTCGGATTTTAGTGTGCTGCATTTTACTGACTATATTTTGATTTAAGATAGAAAATAATTACTTATTATATAATCTTTTATAACTATTTTTTTCTGTGCACATACACTTTCAGTAGGTTTATTCCTTTGTTTATTCAGTGAAACTGGATGTTTTTCCTTGTAGACATTTTGGTGATTTGCACTGAAAAATGTCTTTTAACAAGCGTATTACATTAATTTGTGTAAACTATAAAACATCAATTTAATTCAACTTATTTCATTTATTTTGACTGATGAGAGAAAAAGCCCTTAAGCCTAGAACATTTGATTGTTTGGGGGAGGAAAAGTAGGATAGTTATCCTTACTGCGTGAGAGAAGAATAATCTGTCAGGCAGAAATGAATAAGCAGCAGTAAAAATGGTGCTTTATAACAACAATAAAGTGAATGTAAAAAATGCTGACATGTTAATTTGACCCTACAGACTGAAAGCATGTTACCATGCACAACTGTCATTAATAAAAATGCTTGATTTTATTGAAACCCCAATAATAAAAAAACAAACAGAAAGCTAACCACACATAGGCATATTTTTCCAGTGTGCTCCAGATACAATTTACATTTAAAAAATTAAGTTATGTCAGAGGCTTCTAGATGAATGGACATGCACTCATTTTAATTTGTACAACTCTAAATACATTCCACTCCCTATTTTCCTTCTTAAATTTATACTTTATTACTGTTTATATTGTTAGATGTATATCATAGCAGAATAATGCAGTTTGGTTGCGTTGATTTTGTTATGGGAAACTTAACTTTTGCATTTCCTCATTTTCTAAAGATTTAAACTGGGCAACCTTAACATAGCTTTTAGCTACATATACACACACACACATTATGTGTACTCCAACATAGCCTATTCATAATAATAACTGAACTTCCTGACTACTGCACAGTTAAATTCTCAGTGGTTAATAAAGTTGCATAAAAATGTAGTCTCAGATTTTCTGGCCCATTGTGTTTTGCAGTTCTTTTACAAAAGGGTGCTGAACTGTCCATCAATTTAACGACACAGAAATATTTCCAAGCATTTTGGGGAATAATTTATAGCGTATTAATTTCTAAAATGTTAAACATTAACAAGTACCTGGTTTCTGGATCTAGGGAATCCATAACCTCTTTATTAGCCAGCAACTGTTTCAAACTTTGGCACAGCTCGATATTTGTATTTAACCTAAAGAGATAAAGATGAAAGCAACCAAGTATCAGAAATAGTTACTGGCATTACTAGTTCAAAGGCAGAGCTTAATCTTTTCTGATATACACTATTAGAAATCAAGGGCGAAGTTTTCAAAATGTTTTCAAGTTGTAATTGTGCTCAGAAACTACTGTACAATACAAGGATACAAGTTATACATTCTAGCATTTATGACTATGCAGGTGGGTACTTATTTTCAACAGGCAAATAGTTTTGCATGACATACTGAGGCAAGTAGGACAAAGTCTAAGGATAGTGGCTTATTTTAAGCATTCAATAGACAGAGAGCATAATCTATGCAGCAGTTCTCAAACTGTGGATTGGGACCCCAAAGTGGGTTGCAACCCCATTTTAATGGGGTTGCCAGGGCTGGCTTAGACTTGCTAGGGTCCAGGGCCAAAGCCCAAGCCACACCACCCAGGGCTGAAGCCCAAGCCTCAGGGCTTTAGCCCTGGGCAGCGGGGCTCAGGTTATAGGCCTCCTGTCTGGGGCTGAAGCTCAAGTGGGCTCAGGCTCAGGCTTCAGTCCCCCCTCCTGGGGTTGTGTAGTAATTTTTGTTGTCAGAAGGGGGTCCCAATGCAATGAAGTTTGAGAACCCCTGATCTAAATTTTAGAATACAGGACTGGGAGTCAGAAGGCCTATGTCACTATGTGCAACTCATTAAACCAGTCTGTGCCTCAGTTTCTCCATCTATAAAATGGACCTAATACTTATCATACCTACCTCTTAGAAATGCTGCAAGGATTAATAACTTAATGTCGGTGAAGCCAAGTCGAGGTCCTGTGTGATGCTGGTAGACCAGGCGCCAACTCATGCCAAGACCATAAGGCCTCACTGAACACTGATAAATGTATAGCTGGAAACCAGACTGGCTTACCTGTGTGTTAGCATTATTAAAATAGCTATTAGAATTATAAGAATGTGTTTAGACTTTATGGAATGTTTGTAGGATGCTGCATGTATTAATCCTGCTTATATCTGTAACCCATGTTATAAGGTAATGTTTAAACGTGTGCTCTGTGACTATAAAAATGTTTGCTAAGACTGTAAACCCTCCCCCCACACACACACACAGTCAGGGGAGAAGCATTACCAAGTTGGAAATACTAGTTTATGACAAGAGATGTAATCTTCTCCCCAAGAAAAGACTGCCTTTAGGCATCAGACAAGCCATTGTGGACAAAAGACTTTGTTGATAGCTTCCCCCACGCCCCTGAAAAGGGTATGTGCACAATGCCATGTCCCATCACAGCTTGAATGCTGGAGAAAGGGAATAAAAATTCCTGCTAAAGAGCAACTGGTATAATTATGCTGTCTGGACTCTGAGGAGCAAAGATTCCTAAACATAAGCAAGAGATCCCCAAGCTGTTTGGCTCTGGCTAGCCCTAAAAGACATAAAAGCTTACTTATTATAGAAGCTTCTATTACCTTTTGAACTTAAGATTGTACCTCATTTGTATGTGTACCTGCTTTAACCTTGTAAATAACTCTATTTCTTTTTCCTAGTTAATAAACCTTTAGTTAGCTTGTTACACAATTGGTTAAAAGCGTTCTCTTTGGTTTGAGATCTGAGTACAACTGACATGGGGTAAGTCACAGGTCCTCTGGCACTGGGAGTATTCTGCATATTGTTGTGATTTTTGGTATAAGGGACCATCTGTCAGAGAGGCAGGTTTGCCTGGGTGGCAAGATAGATCGGAGTACTCAAGGGGACTGTCTGTGGCTCCCTATTAAGGCTGTTATAGTGCCTGTGCAGTTCACACTTGTTACTTGGTTGATGAAATCTAAGTATAAAACACACGACCAGTTTGAGATTCATGCCCTGTTTCTTGACAGTCTGCCCTGAAGTTGGCACTCACAATTGTGAGCCACTTCAGACAGCATGACACCTTGTGTGAAAGGAACTATATAAATGCAAAGACTTATTACTGTTACTAAACAGAAGCTAGTTATCCAGGGATGCTATTTGCCATAGAAAGAAACATACAACGTAAATACGATAGCTGCCTCCAAACTTTCATACTAGTTAAGAAGTTTCTGAGATTCAGGTTAATTTGTGCTTTCCTCTTCTCTAAAAGTTTACTTCAATCCAAACTGACATTTAAAAACAGACAGTCCGCATCAAGGTCAGCCTTACTGAGCAACCCCCCTCTTTAGGTCCTGAAAAATCCACTTGCAGGTGGGAAGATTTCCCAAACAAGTGCACAGGCTCAAGCCATCAGTTTCTATTGAATTTAATCTTACAATGATTATTTTTCTAGCCTTGACGGTGTGAAGCCTATCAAGTATACACACTGATGCAGTGTTATCCTCCTTAGACTACAGAAAGCTCCACTGCCTCTGCCGGCCATAGCTTTGTTAGACACTAGCAGAGAAAACTTATGACGACTCTGGTCAGTTTTTCTACTGCTATTTGGAACCCTGTAAGCAACAGTGGAGCTCTTAAGAATCATGTCAATTTCATACTGCTACTTGGTAAAGCATTCACATAGGAGGACCAACCCAAAAAAATGGAGGCTGGGCTTGAAACAGGGAGCCCACAAATAGGAACACATCCCAGGGATACCACTCCTACAGAAACCTCAACACCCACCCCCTTCCTAGCATCCAGGAACAGCAGGGGACTGGACTTAATTCACCCAACCCCCCCCACCCAGAGCTAATTTACTCACCAAAAAATGCAATTTGGGGTCAACCAAAACTATTCACAAATTTGTGGTGAGTCTGCCAAATGGTTTTAAGCTAACAAAATAATCTAAACGTTTTAGTAATGTCAAAATAAAAAACTTTTCATTTCAACCTCAAAGTTTTTGTTTCAATTTTCAGGCAGGCATTTTTGACAAAAGAAAAGGAAAGGAGGGGAAATGGCTATAGGAGGTGGTGGAGCTGGTACCTGTCATGTAAGCTTTAGCCCAGTGGTTAGGACACTCACCTGGAATGTGGGAGGTCCAAATACAACATCTGCTTTGATGACTATTTATGAAAAGTGGAACAGCTTCAACAGCTCATAGCGATAGGGCACACTGCTGCAATGGGGGAAACCTACGTTCAAAGTCCTTCTCTTCACATCAGGCAGAGGGAGGAATTGAACCTGGGTCTCCCACTAGGCTAAAGTTCATGAGAGAGAGGTACCACCATCTCTTCCTCCTCCTCCCCTCACTGCTGTTTTGTGAATCTAGTCCTCCTTTCCTTTGCTTTAGTCAAAATGCCTGAAGATCTAAACTAAATTTTTCAGGCCAAACTGAAATGTTTCATTTTGACTTTAATTTTCTCAACTTTTTGATTCGCCAGAAATTTTCAAAAAATGTTTTTTGTTCAACCTGAAACAAAATTATTTTCCTTAACTGCCAGTGATCCGAAACATCCATTATTCACTCAGCTTGACTAGACTTCTTACCAAGATACTGCCTGTACAAGTTGCTGGTGGAAATGACTCTCCTTCATCTTTTATAACTATTCTGGCAAGTAGGGAGTAATATGGCTAGTTTGGAAGCTCTCTGTAAAATGTAGACAAGGTTGCCAGGGCTTAAAAAATTTTTACCACTCTGATATCAAATTATATATACCCATCTGCCTTCATCATAACGCAAGCAACTCTTTAAACTGATTCCCACTATACTCAAAATCTGATTCAAATACTAATCTAAGAACATATATTTTATCAAATGAGATTTTTTTTTTAAGAAGTGATGTTTCAGCCAGAATGGACTTTCTCAAGGTTAGTAAATTAGACAGCACAGCACTTCAATGTTGATATCTGACTGGATACAGCTTCAAATTGTGAGTCTATATTCTGAACCTCAATGGAAGATTTTCTTCCCTTTTTTCACATTCCCTCTTACACAATCAGAATCCAAGTGGTCAGTATGGCAGACAAAGAGGTGTTGTGTGCCTTTAGATTTGCCATCCCTAAATTATACAGACTTCAGAGCCAAAAAATTAACTGCCCGAAACTTCAGAAAATTTAGTTCCAAGGCTTTGATGAGGTCCAGTGGCACAGACCTTCACAGTGAATTAGGCAATGAAATAGTGTTCCAGATGCAACCTGAAATTAAAACAGAATGACCTTACACCAGACACTGTAAGGATGAATCTTTAAATAACATTTTAAAAGAAGTTGCTCTCTGTTTCACACATAAAAACCTCCAGATACATGACAACAATAAGAAAAAAGTTAACTGTTGGATAACGCAGAATCTTTCAGACATGAAAGCCAACATTACAGCAACATAATGAACAAAACATACTTTTCTACCATTGTACCAATGTTTCTGCAGGTTTCTTCAGCAGCCTCTCTGAATGCAAAGTCAGGATGGGCAATTTTCACAAAGTCAGCCTGATATAGTAGAAAAAAAAAAGAGAGGGGGTGGTGATGGGAAAAGACTGTCGATAATTTGAAACTTTACATGCAAGTTAGTTTTTAGAGAAGAGTTGGAATTTACATGGCACAGAATTGTAAACATGTTTAAACTTCTTAAATAAATAGTTTTAAAAAAAAGTTGGCAATTCCACTCAGCTTAACACATATGTATTTCCACTGTTACATGCAATCTCTTTTTACTGAGCACTTCCACATAAATTTGTCTTCTCAGAACCAGCATCTGTTAAGAATTTGTCAACAGTTATTAATTGCTATAGTATAAATTTCACTCCAAAGAAAATATTTTCACTTAGGGTTTTTTATTATTATTTTCAGATAGGTATGTACCTTAGAAAAAGGTTCTTTCCCTTGCAAGAGACACTCATAAAAAAACAGTGCCTTTGAATCTTACTGCTTAGAAAACTTTCTATTTCTTACTAAACTCAATTCCAGAAAAATAAACATGCATTTTTGTATTGTTTTTCAAAATTTAGTATAGACCATCTACTCCTAAGAAACATGTTTTAAGAAATATCTTAAATATTGCAGCTATAAATATTACACACTTGCCTGAAAAAGGGTTTTCTGTACTTAGTTTATAACTTTACGCTACAGTTTTAATCTTTCATCAAAATTTGATGAAAACCCATGAGAGACTACATCTTTCCAAAGGTCTCTCCACCATTTGTAGAGAAACAGACAAATGCCAGCATACTACTGGAAAAAGTGTCACATAAGATTAAAGGATCAACAGAAACTTTCAGTAAAATAGGGAATCCTGCCTTGAGCAAAGTGATAGATTTCCTCCATGCTCACTAAAGCCTCAATCCTGCAAACACCCGAATGTTTAACTTCACTCACATGAAAAGTCCCACCGAAATCAATGGCATAGCTCATATAAGTACATTTAAGCATGTGTGTCTTTGTAGGACCAGGGCTCAAAGGCCCAATGTTGCAAATTGTTATCCACACAAACAGTACTTCTACAGCCAACGGGACTACCACATAAATAAGAACTACACACTAGGATTTACAGGATTTGGCTTACACTTGTGAATTCCCTGCTGATCCATGCCCAGCTCAATGGTGACGTGAGGACACAAACCTAACAGTGCCAGCAATGATACGTTTTACTTCTCTTACCATGTATGATCTTGTGGCCTGCTTTTTGTTCCAATTATTTTTAAAATGGAAAAAATAAGCCTAAGAAGTTTCAATCTTTCAAATGTACTAACATTTTTCAGATACTGCAAGAGACACTTAACTTGGTTTTAGGCTAAGCTGTTTTCATATGATTATTCTAAATATTTACCATACTGCATTGCTTTTCATGGTAAATGTCATCACACTCAGATGACATATTAAATATTTTTATATACACAAGAATAGACTAGTTTGCATAAGGCAATAAACTGCAGACTGCTATACTTACAACTTTTGAAAAATTTATTTTATTCTGTTGAACGTTATATTTGGATTTATTTAAAATATATGAAACTCCTTTCAAACGAAAAACTGAAACTGAATGTGGTTTACTGTGTAATACAGCATACATTTATAATCGTTCTGAAAACACATCATTTTTACTTTAAGTGTTTGGAGTCATTTTATGGGTCGAATTTTCCAAAGGCACTCCAACTTCATCTCCTAATTTGCTCGCCTAAAATATGCATCTATATTTTGTGCACTTTTTTCTAGGGCTGTCAAGCGATTAAAAAAATTAATCGTGATTAATCGCGCTCTTAAACAATAAAAGATTACCATTTATATAAATATTTTGGATGTTTTTCACATTTTCAAATATATTGATTTCAATTACAACACACAATACAAAGTGTACAGTGCTCACTTTATATTTGTTTTTATTATAAATATTTGCACTGTAAAAATAAAATAGTATTTTTCAATTCACTTAATACAAATACTATAGGGCAATCTCTTTATCATGAAAGTTGAACTTACAAATGTAGAATTACGTACAAAAATAACTGCATTCAAAAATAAAACAATGTAAAACTTTAGAGACTGCAAGTCCATTCAGTCCTACTTCTTGTTCAGCCAACTGCTCAGACAAACAAGTTTGCTTACAGTTGCAGGAGAAAATGCTGCCTGCTTCTTGATTACAGTGTCACCTGAAACTGAGCACAGGCATTTACATGCCACTCTAGCAGCCGGTGTTGCAAGGTATTTACGTGCCAGATGCGTTCAAAAAAGAACTAGATAAATTCATGGAGGATAGGTCCACCAATGGCTATTAGCCAGGTTGGGCAGGGATGGTGTCCGTAGCCTCTGTTTGCCAGAAGCTGGGAATGGGCGACAGGGGATAGATCATTTGATGATTACCTGTCCTGTTCATTCCCTATGGGGCACCTGGGATTGGCCACTGTCGAAAGACAGGATACCGGGCTAGATGGACCTTTGGTCTGACTCAGTATGGACATTCTTATGTTAAAGAGTCATATGTCCCTTCATGCTTCAACCACCATTCCAGAGGATATGCGTCCATGCTGATGATGATTTCTGCTCGATTATGATCCAACTCAGTGTAGACCAATGCATGTTCATTTTCACCATCTGAGTCAGATGCCACCAGCAGAAGGTTGATTTTCTTTTTTGGTGGTTTGGGTTCTGTAGTTTCCGTATCAGAGTGTTGCTCTTTTAAGACTTCTGAAAGCATGCTCCACATCCCATCCCTCTCAGATTTTGGAAGGCACTTCAGATTCTTAAATCTTGGGCCAAGTGCTGTAGCTATCTTTAGAAATCTCACATTGGTAGCTTCTTTGCGTTTTGTCAAATCGGCAGTAAAAATGTTCTTAAAATGAACATGTGCTGGTTCATCATCCAAGACTGCTATAACATGAAATATATGGCAGAATGTCAGTAAAACACAGAGCAGGAGACATACAATTCTCCCCCAAGGTATACAGTCACAAATTTAATTAACACATTATTTTTTTAACGAGCATCATCAGCACGGAAGGATGTCCTCTGGAATGGTGGCCAAAGCATGAAGGGGCATACAAATGTTTAGCATATCTGGCACGTAAATACCTTTCAATGCCAGCTACAAAAGTGCCATGTGAACATCTGTTCTCACTGTCAGGTGACACTGTAAATAAGAAGCGGGCAGCATTATCTCCCGTAACCGTAAACAAACTTGTTTGTCTGAGCAATTGGCTGAACAAGTAGGACTGAGTGGACTTGTAGGCTCTAAAGTCTTACATTGTTTTGTTTTTAAGTGCCGTTATGTAACCAAAAAAATAAAAATAAAAAATCTACATTTGTAAGTTACACTTTCATGATAGAGATTGCCCTCCAGTACTTGTATGAGGTGAACTGAAAAATATTATTTCTTCTATCATTTTTACAGTGCAAATATTTGTAATAAAAATAATATAAAGCGAGCACTGTACACTTTGTATTCTGTGTTGTAATTGAAATCCATATATTTGAAAATGTAGAAAGACATCCAATATATTTAATAAATTTCAAATGGTACTCTATTGTCTAACACTGGAATTTAAACTGTGATTAATCGCGATTAATTTTTTTGAGTTACTCGCATGAGTTAACTGTGATTAATTGACAGCCCTACTGTGATTAATTGACAGCCCTACTTTTTTACCTATGTACAATTTCCCCCATTTTGGTGATAACAGTATTGTGTGCACCAGTCAAGCAGCTAAGCAACTAACTATTCAACTTCCATTGGAGGCATCTTCTGAACATGTGGATCTACTTCCAGGATGGCTCGGGAAAGTATCAGAATACAGGTAATTTAATACACGCTCTTTTTATTCAGTATAACTACCTCTTGTTACTAATATTCATAATCTAGAGATACTACTGAGGCCTCAACTATATATATATGTGTGTGTGTGTATATATATATATACACACACACACACACACACACACACCTCTACCCCGATATAACGCGACCCGATATAACATGAATTCGGATATAACGCGGTAAAGCAGTGCTCCGGGGGGGGCGAGGCTGCGCACTCCAGTGGATCAAAGCAAGTTCGATATAACACGGTTTCGCCTATAACGCAGTAAGATTTTTTGGCTCCCGAGGACAGCGTTATATCGGGGTAGAGGTGTATATATAGGTATATCTCCATATCTCATAGCACTGGAAGGGACCCCGAAAGGTCATTGAGTCCAGCCCCCTGTCTTCACTAGCAGGACCAAGTACTGATTTTGCCCCAGATCCCTAAGTGGCCTCCTCAAGGACTGAACTCACAACACTGGGTTTAAGCAGGCCAATGCTCAAACCACTGAGCTATCCCTCTCCCAAACTGTGTCTGAATGTACAAATAGCAGCAAAGGCCAGGTGCATTTTTCTCCCCATCTATACTTGACAAGAAGTTTCCTCTCAAACTCAGACCTCACCATAATTATCCATGCCTTTTTCACCTCCAGACTGGGTCACTACATTGCGCTCTGCTTGGAGCAATATTTCACGCCCACTTGGAAATTACATGAAGTGCAGAATATAGCTATCTACTTGGTAAGTTGTATATCCCACATACAATGTATTACACCTGTGCACATAGACTGCACTGAGTTCCAGTTTACTTCGAGGTGTAATTCAAACTACTGGTTTTGCTATATCAAGCCCTTTATGGCTTGTATGCCATTTATCTGAGACACCACCTTTCTACTTGTTAACATCTGGGATAGGACAATGTATTCTCTTGTTGAGGGCTCTCAACTCTACAATAATCTTCCCCCTTTCACCTGATAAATTTGTTGACCTTAAGGGTTGTTTGTGTTTAAAAGCAGGCATTTCCTAATGGGGTGGGTGGACTGGAGAGGGCCTTAGAGACAGATTCTGCTTCCATGGATGTCATTGTTAAAACACTTCTTGGTTTTAGTGTGAGAAAACATCAGTCCCTAGATTCTGTAGGACCTCAGGAGGGATTGAAGGAGTCTCTTATTGGTATGATTGATATAAATCAAAATTAACATAATCACTGGGATACAATATATATTTTTAGATTTTGTTTATGCCCCTAAGATCATACAGTATAACCTGAAAAAATACCACTAATGCAGCAATAAATCATGTGCTACCATAAAAGGCTCAAATACTAATGAAGTAAACATTTATTATATGTATTAATAACCTTCCACAAAGTTTCTTTGCAGGAGACTTTACAGTCAGTAAATTCAACTCATAAGACCACTTATTAAAAAAAATTACTACCATAAGAAAAGTAAAATTAAACCTCATAAAACCAATATATGCTTCAATTACAGGGAATTGTCATGATCATAACTTCAGCATGAACAACCCACTTTGAAAGTATGGTGATTTTTACACATCAGTAAGTTTACGTATTGAATCACAACATGGTGAATTAAAAAGAGCTTCAGATCCTCAACTCTCCATGTTTTATTAGGTTTAAAACAGATCATTAATATTATTTGAACTTGGATTTTGTGTTAAACAATACATTGCTTGTAGCCATAACAAGTGAGGATGCAATCTTATAAGATCTCATGACATAAGCAGTGTCAGGCTTAATAAGTAATAGGATGGCAGACCTCTAACAAAAACCCAGGCATCTACAGGAAGCGGTGTTAATGTTACAATATCTAGCAATCTTCCCTCTAAGCCAGAACTGAACCTTTCCAGCATCATGTTACTAGATAAGTTCATGGAAGATAGGCCCATCAATGGCTATTAGTCAAGATGGGCAGGGATGGTGTCCCTAGCCTCTGTTTGCCAGAAGCTGGGAATGGGTGACAGGGGATGGATCACCTGATGATTATCTGTTCCATTCATTGCCTCTGGGGCACCTGGCATTGGCCATAGTCAGAAGACAGGATACTGGGCTAGATGGACCTTTGGTCTGACCCAGTATGGCTGTTCTTATGTTCTTACTGCAGGTGCTGTTCTTTGTATGAAATATAAAACAGAGATCCCGACTGTTTCCGGAATTAACGATCCCATGAATCTTTTCACAAGAGTGACAGCTATCTACACATAATAAATGTGATTACATTATTTTGTTAAGGGGATGACACTATCTAAATTGATTTAGTTGGATAAAGTTAGGTCTACACTACAGAGTTAGGTCAGCTTAACTACGCTGCTCAAGACTGTGAAAAATTTCACCCCCTGTGCAATGTAGTTAAGCTGACCTAAGCTCTGATGTAGACACCATTAGGCTGACAGAAGAATTTGTCCATTGACCTAGCTACCTCCTCTTGGAGAGGTGGATTTATTACTTATTTATTGTGCCACTGTAGCATAAATACTACTAGAGTGATGGAAGGGATTCTTCCATCGCTCTAATGGTATTTACGCTACAGTGGCACAGCTTTAGCGTTTCTTGTGTAGGCATACCCTAAGAGATTCATCATTTCCTGGCTATAAACTGAGTGTTGTTGACACAATGAAAAGGCCATCTATGCTATAGCCTAGAGTTGTCTTTATATTTCAGAGTGGTCTGATTCCCAGATGTACACACTTCGTAACTGTAAGTCTTGCAAAAGGCAAGAATGTTAATAAAATACTGATCTGATTTTACTGTTATTTTTCTTGTCATTGATATATTATTTTTAAATCTCACTTAAAGTTCACTGTACAGTTACAAATCACATCAGATATAACTTCTGAAACTACCTATAATTTAATGAAAGACTTTGTAACTGATTACGATTTTCCACTAAGGAGGGTCTTTTTAATTTTCTATCCTGATATAGGAAGTCGCAATGCTGATACAGTATCTTTTATAGCAGAAGAGTTTACAAAACAAAAGTCTGAGCTAAGCTAGAAAGATCCAAATAAAAAGTAAATTTACATGAGCATATCAAACTTAACAATAAATCTTACCAAGTCTGCTACTCTGCACAATGCATCTGAAAGCTGATCAAAGATCATTACTATCTGTGGCCCAGGAGGTGTAGTACATGCTTTCTGGACTAGCTGTTCTGTTTCTTGTAATGCTTTTTCTTGTGCTTCTTGAAATCCTTCTGGAGAACTCAATTCTGGAACACCAAATAGACCCTAAAATACCAAGTACAGATTCAACATACAGTGCAAATACGCTGGAATAAATAAACTCTCTCATTTTTAATCTCTCAGTTTCAGATATACACCAAACTGACAAAAATCAGAATAAAACATTTTGTTTATTTACAATATAATTCTGTCTACTATAGAAACCCTTGCTAAAACTTGGACATTTCCATTAATCAGCAAACAAATTATTTTTGCGATAACTGTCAAGAAAGTTACTTTGTCCTGTAATGTTCAGAAATGGGTGTTTGATATAAAAGAATTTCAAATTACTTTTGTTTTTTAGGGATTTGGGTGCCACAGATTTTGGAAGAGCTACTTTTATGCTTTAAAGCAAACTGTTAGTGGCCTGGAAATATAGCACTCGTATCATGAGGTTTATGTTACAGACCTGAGATAAAATTTTCAAAACTGTCTAAGTGACTAAAGAGTCCTATTTTAGGCACTTAGGCCCAAATCCTCCTAGATACTAAAAACCCTTGCGGTTCTGGGCCTCAGGAGCCTAAGCTTCCTTGAAAGCACCTAATCATTCTGAAAATGGGATTTAGGCTCTTAGGTTACTTAGGCATTTTTGAAAATTTTACGTCTGATCTCAGCAGCTTCAACTGCCTGACTTGGAACTTCAGGGCAGGAACCCTTTAGCATTGGTACAGTGGGTAGAACATCGTGGGCACTACTGGAAACAAGTAAGTAATACAAAAATAACGAAAAACAATGTTACTAGTATCTGGTCTGCCAGTTTCTTAATTCCAGGTAGTTCTGAATTATATCTCATTCCTGGAAATCTACCACAGGACTTTCACTAAAAAAAAAAATAATGAATGACTCATCAAAAAGAAGAAAATCAACAGGCCTGGTGGCAACACTCCACAGATAAACATTTGCTTGTGGTAGTCAATATATCAGTTTAAAAAGAAAAAAAAAAACCTTGGACCCAAAAGAGTAAGACAGCAGACAAAACTACTTTGTTTCAACTCCACAATATCACAGTCATTTCAGAATAATCTTCACAAACCTTCAGTTTGAAATGTTCCTATCTGAATTATGATATGATCACAGAACAGTTTTAATTCAGAAAAACTGATTGCTTTTTCTTGCATTGAACTGCAATATAAATTAGGAAAAATAATTCTTACTGTGTAAGATCAGCGGCCACACCGCTTCCCACAGCTCCCATTGGCGGGAAATAGTGAATTGCGGCCACAAGGAGCTGCAGGCGGCCGTGCAAATGTAAACAAACTGTCTGGCGACCCGCCAGCGGATTACTGTGATGGGCTGCACACGGCCCGAGGGCCGCAGGTTGTCCACCACTGGTGTAGATCCTAAAGACTGTTCCAGTACACAAGACCAAAATTTTCATAACTGGGTTCATAAAAGTTATGTTCCTGAATCCATATTTAAGCATGTAAGTAGAAGCAGCCTGATTTTCAAAGGGTTGAGCACCTAATATGGATTTAGGACCCTCACTTTAGACCAGGGGCAGGCAAACTTTTTGGCCTGAGGGCCGCATCCGGTTTGGCCTCCCCAAACAGCCAGGCGTGGCCCAGGCCCGCCCCCATCTGACCCCTCCTGCTTCTCGCCCCCTGACAGCCCCCCCGGGACTCCTGCCCCACCAACCCCCCCTGTTCCCTGTCCCCTGACAGCCCCCGCACCTCCCGCCGCCCCATCAAACCCCCCCCTTCCTCGCTGCCCCCCGCACCGCTGCCCCCATTCAACACTCCTGTTCCCCACCCTCGCCCCGACCCCATCCACACCCCCGCCTCCTGACCACCACTTCGAACTCCCCTGCCCTCTATCCAACCCCACCTGCTCCCTGCCCCCTTACCGCACTGCCCCAGGAGCTCGCAGTCCCGCCGCCCAGAGCATTACGCCAGGGCAAGCGGAGGCTGCAGGGGAGGGGGAACAGCAGGGGAAGGGCAGGGGGCTAGCCTCCTGGGGCAGGAGCTCAGGAGCCGGGCAGGAGGGTCCCGCAGGCCGTAGTTTGCCCACCTCTGCTTTAGACATTCAGGTATGAACATTTTGGCCAGAGTGGATCCCCTCCTACCACCATTTCTTCCTCTCTTTGGAGGAGAGGATGTTTCAGACACACAGCTTAAAAAGAAATTAAATAACACTCAGGGACAAATTTTAAAACTGGCTGACTAAACTGTATGTGTAATCAGAGCTTTTGCACTTCAGTTAGGCACAAATTCTCTGTGTAGGAAGCAACTGAACAGGGTGGAAAGTAATTGAACAGGAAGAGCCCCGGAACAAAAGGTTTACCTGAGAATACAACAGGAGAATATTTCTTGCCTTGCTTCAATACAGAAATTATTGGTGACAAGGCACAGAATCATCTCAATAATTTTGCCAGCTGGGTCATAAATTGTTTTAGTGATTTCCAATAAATTTTTTTTTATTAATTTATTGGTGAAACTCACTCCCCTGCAGAACATCAGATCAAAATCTACACACCACTCACTCCCCACCACCTAAATCCTCAAAATAGAGATTACGTGTCACTACACAGGGATATTTCCTCAAAGCAAGCAGCTATCTTAGTTCTGGTCTACACTACAGACCTATATTGGTATAACTACATTGTTCAGCAGTGTGAAAAATCCACACCCCGAGCAACACAGTTATACAACCTAAACCCGGCTATAGACAGCGCTATGTTGATAGGAGGCCTTCTCCCGCAGACATAGCTACCGGCTCTCGGGGAGGCGGATTAACTAAGGGTTGCCTACACTACCACTTAAATCAATGTAATTTACATTGCTCAGGGGTGTGAAAAAGCCACCCCTGAGCGACGCTTGTTACATCAACCTAAGCGCTGTCCACACTGGCGCTATCTCGGTGGGAGATGCTTTCCCGCTGACATAGCTTCCACCTCTTGTTGAGATGGAGTAATATGCCGATGGGAGAGTGCTCTCCCATCAGCATAGCTTGTCTTCACCAGACGCGGTACAGCTGCACTGATGTACTAGCACAATAGTGTAGACTAGCCCTAAGGAACAGCAGAGCTCTCTCTTGTGGTTGTCATAGGCTGTCTTCATTAAAGTGCTACAGTGGTGCAGCTGCATCACTACAACATTTTAAGTGCAGACTTGCCATTAAAAGAGAGTGAGTGTGAAGTGGTAAGTAATTGGTAAATTTAGCACTAGATGATACCTTTAAAATACAGTCCAGGACAAAGGTGTAGTACTTTAATGGCACGATCGCCCTTCAAGCTTCCCAGGGTGCAGGCTGTACTGCCTGCTCCCTGTCTGGGGAAGATCACAGGAGCAATCCTGGACCCTTGCTGGGGGAGATTCTGTGGGCCTTACCTACTGCAGAAAGTCAGATTTGATTATCATAATGGTCCCTTCTGGCCTTAAAAATCGATTAATCAAAAAGCCCTCCCCTAGGCTCCTGCACGAGGGACTGAGCGCACCCCACGGACACCCTCATCTGGAATAACAATGTGTGACCCCAAGGGTTGCAGCGCCCTGCCTGAGCTGAGATGTGGGGTCCACGGGAGCCCCCGCTCCCGCTGCGCTGCAGGGAGCCTCCCCCAAGCGAAATAGATCCGGATCCTGGCGCCAACGTGCCACGGACGCAGATCTGGGCATACTGGGCACCCCCAGGTCCCAGCAGGGGCTTGGGGAGAGGCGCCATCCCAGGGAGCCGGGGGCCGCTGTGCGCGCAGCTGCGCACCCAAGAGGCGACCGATCGCAGCGCGCCTCACAGCCTCCGCCGGGCTCTGGATGGGGGCAGGACGCGGGCCCCCGGCCACCTCCGAGAGGGGGCGGGCCTAAGCCCGGCCCCCGCCCGCTCACCGTGCTCTGGCCCGTCAGCCGGCTGCGCTGCTGCTTGGCATCGAAGGCGGCTCCCACCGGGGACCAGCTGGTGCTGACCCGCCTCCTGCCGCCGCCCCCTGCCCAGCCCCGCACCGCGAGGCGCAGGGCTGCCGGCAGCGCCCGCCTGCACCCGGACAGCATGGCGGGAGGAGCAGGAGCCCGGGCCGGGCTCGCGCCGTCAGCGCCGGGAGTCACCTCCCAGTTCCGGCCACTGCTGAGGGCCGCGACCCCGGCACGTCCCTCCCTGCGCTAGGAGGAGCCGGCGGGGCGGGGCGGGGCGTGAGCGGCGGCAAGGCGCGCAGTGAGGGCTCGGAGGTATAGCCGGGGCCTTGGCGGGTCCCGCTCCTGGGAACAGCATGTCGCTGTGTGTTTTAGTGATTCCTTTGGCCTCCCCTGCTCACCGCCTCTATGAAAAATAAGCCAGCCTCTGCCCTGGGGCTGACACACGAATTCCCCGGCAGCCTTTGCCTAAGGCTCTGACTGCCCAGCTGAGCCCTGGTCTACACCTGAAACTTAGATCGACCTTGCTCAGGGGGTTGAAAAATGTTACCCCTTGGGGCTTGTCTACCCTACCATGTGGGGTCAATCTAAGGGTATGTCTACACCCAGCCGCTAGTTCGGCGGCTGGGAATCGAAGTTCTGGGTTCGACTTATCGCGTCTTGTCTGGACGCGATAAGTCGAACCAGGAAGTGATCGCCGTCGACTGCGGTACTCCAGCTATACGAGAGGAGTACTGCGGCGTCGACGGGAGAGCCTGCCTGCCGTGTGTGGACCGAGGTAAGTTCGAACTAAGGTACTTCGACTTCAGCTACGTTATTCACGTAGCTGAAGTTGCGTACCTTAGTTCGAATTGGGGGGTAAGTGTAGACCAGGCCTAAGATACGCAACTTCAGCTACGTGAATAGCGTAGCTGAAGTCGATGTACTTAGATCTACTTACTGCGGTAAGTCGACAGCTGACGCTCTCCCGTCGACTCCACTTGCGCTTCTCGTTATGGTGGAGTACCGGAGTTGACGGGAGAGCATTCAGTGGTTGATTTATCACATCTAATCGACCCCCACCGGATTGATCGCCTCCTGCCGATTTGGTGGGTCGGTGTGTAACAAGGGCGAGGCAAGTGAGGCACTTACCTCGGGCGCGCAATGCGGAGGGGCATAGCTCTACCGCCCAAGCGGGACGGGGGGGAGGGGGAAGTTGTGATCGGCTGCGCTTTGGCGGCAGCTCTACCGCCGCCGCATCATTCTTTTTTTGACTGAGGGACCCGCGGCCAAATTAACGCAGAAGAATGAATGAAGTGGCGGTGGCAATTCGGTGGCAGGTCCTTCCCTCCGAGAGGGACTGCGGGACCCACCGCAGAATTGACGCCAAAGAGCCTGGAGGCGGCCCTTGCCTCGGGCGCAAAAATTCCTTGTTACGGCTCTGTGGTGGGTAGTGTAGACAAGCCCTTGGTATCATAGTCAGGTCAACCCCAGTGCGGAAGGATTCTTCTGTCAACTTAGCTACCGCCTCTCAGAGAAGCGAAGTGCAGCAACAGAAAGCCCCCTTGCGTTGATGTAGGAAGCATCTACACCACAGCGCTACAGTGGCATAGCTGAAGGGCCATAGGTGCACTCCTGTAGTGGCTGTAGTGTAGACATACCGAGTTACATGGGGTTTAATCTGGCTGAGCGTGTTTCTTCCTCAGGCCGCTTAGCTGAGCCACACAGGGAACAGTTGGGTTAAAATGTGCTTTGCAAACTGTCCTTGGCTGGCTGCCACTTTCCAGTCTTGAGAGCAGATTTCGAAGAACGGTTTCAGACTAGCATCATTCAGCCCATGCTGGCAGCAACCAAGAGACATTGGCTAGAATGGTCATTTAAATCTATTTTTAAGAAGCATTTCCTAGCGGGCTCTTTTCTGTGGCATAGACTTGGCTTCCAGCCAAACTCAGATACCGCTCAGTTACCCTTTACTTTAAATCCAAATCAGTCTTTGCTCCACATCCATTTTATGGTATCTTTTTCATTACAGTACAATATTGATATCAGAAATGTAGATGCAGGAAACTGCGTTTATAGACATTTTTCCTAAAGGAAAGAATTTCACTTTATCTAGTTTCTGGTGCTATTTTTCACCTCTTTTATTTTAGATGTATGTTCCACATTTGGGCCTTAACAATTTAAGAGAGCTGCTCTCTCATCATATTTTTATTTCCTTGATTCTGTAGCAATATTAGATGTTGGCTAAAAATTGGACCTTATTGTTTTTCATTGCATTTGTGCAAGAGTGCAAATGTATCATAATGCATGATGTATCCCCACCCCCACAGACCTGTTTTGTTTTCTTTTGGAGGTAGTATAATAAAGTTTACCAGAATCATAGAAATTAAAGATGGGCAGTTTAGAAAATAATACACTGATCAATCATTTGTCCAGTGTCTCTGTCTCAGAGTTGATGAAGAAGATTATGTTTCATTTTACTGGAGGATTCGTTCTGCACCTGTTAATTTTTAAGTACAGTAACTCTGTACTTTGTTTTTGCACCTGTTATTTAACATTTACCAGTGTGAATGAAACCTTTAACCCCTAGTGTTATATGTGTCCATGTCAGACTCTGACCTCCCTCCAGCTAATCATGGCCAAAGAACCATGTTTAAAAGCCATATGTAAACATTCAAACTCATTTGCAGCAAAACTGGTTTATGATAAATACCTACAAGAGATCTGCAGGGCTATGGCATTAGTTCCTGGAAATTCCTGAGAATGACTGCAGGACTGAGGTTCTGCCATGACACTGCACTCTTGACCCATTTTTAGGTTCAGGCTAGATATCATGAGTCAGCCTCAAATTAGAAGGGGCACAGAGAATATAAAACATCTCAAAATATGTAAAAAAAAGAAACACTGAACAAGGAATATTGTCTCCATGTTGCCAACTCTTGCAATTTTATTGCTAGTCTTGTGATATTTGGTGTTTTTCTAAAGCCCCTGTTTGGAATCAAGAGATTGCATGAGAAACTCTGCTTTCATTATTTTTTTAAATTAATTTTCTAGCCCTTTTGGTGGCAGAGAAGAGTGTGAAAATGTAAAGCAAGTTGCACCCTAAAAGGCCCAGAAACCGAAGGAAAAGAAAAAGAACCCCACATTTATTCTTTTTTTAAAATCTCATAATTTTTAAAACCAATTTCATGATTGTTGGAGTCTCATTTATGATCCTTGCTTGAACATTTGAGTTTGAAACAGATGAAACAGTAAAAATTAAAAACATGAAATGCCAGTGGGAAGCTAGAGGAACAAAAATTGTCTGATGTGGGGATATGGGGAAGAGAAAGTGATACCATAGTGAGAGGTGCTATATAAAAGCTTAAATAGAAGGCAGTTAGAGAGACATCCTTAAGGGAACCTACATGTGCAATTTCAAGTATGGCTAATACAATATTTTAAATACTTACTATAAGATTTTCCCCTAGGCTTTGAGTGAATCATGTGAAGAAGTTATTTTTGTTCTGCCTTCTTTTAAGGTGCATTTTTCCCTCTTGGCTTGTGCACCTTTCTGTATATCAGCAGCAAGTTAACTGTTCACCAAACGTATAAGTAGGGCCCTACCAAATTCATGATCCATTTTGGTCAATTTCACGGTCATAGGATTTTAAAAATTGCAAATTTCATGATTTCAGATATGTTAATCTGAAATTTCATGGTGTTCTAATTGTAGGGGTCCTGACCCAAAAAGGAGTTGTGGGGGGGTTGCGGTACTGCTACCCTTACTTCTGCGTTGCTGCTGATGGTGGCAGTGCCTTCAGATCTGGGCGGCCGGAGAACAATGGCTGCTGGCCAGGAGCCCAGCTCTGAAGACAGAGCCACCGCCAGCAGCAGCGCATATGTAAGGATGGCATGGTATGGTATTGCCACCCTTACTTCTGCACTGCTGCCTTCACAGCTGGCAGGTCGCCCTCTTCATAGCTGGATGCCCAGTCAAAAGCCACCGCTCTCTAGCCGCCCAGCTCTGAAGGCAGTGCAGAAGTAAGGATGGCAATACCACGACCCCTGAAATAACCTTGCTACCTCTCTGCAACTCCCTTTTGGGTCAGAATCCCCAATTTGAGAAACGGATTTCATGGTCCGTGTCGCGTTTTTCCATGGCTGTGCATTTGTTAGGGCCCTATGTATAAGCAGACAAGCACTGGGCCCAATCCTGCAGGCATTTACTTATGTGAGTAGCCATTACCTATGCAAAGAGACTCATTGAAATCAATGACAGTTGGGACTGTTTGCGTAAAGATAACTTACATAAATTACGATTGATAGATCGCAATCAAGGTCTATTTTTTTTACTTTATGTATTTAAAAAACAAAACTCAACAGTAATAGGTTAGAACAGTCTAATAAATAAACTCCTAAGTGTCTGGGACAGAGGAGTTTATGATCAACTCTTCAGAGTGTGACTGTGTCTCTAGAGATGAGCTAAGATTAAAATTTAATAATGAAAATAAAAAACAGCCAATTATGAATAGCTACTGTAACTAAAAGAGTGTATAACTACTATTAAGATTGATCTATGTAGGATTACAGAGGAATTCTAAACTAACAAGCGATGAAGCTTGATGCAGTATCATTTGCCCAATAGAGTATTGGTTCAGGACAAAACATCAGCAGGAGGATTTGTTGTCCCTGCTTCCCACTGAATAGCTGCACTCAAGGTTCCAGAGGAATTGGTGATTCCTGCATGGGAGCAAGAGGTCACAGAAGTGGTGGTGAGGTACCCAAAAGCTTTCGCAAAGTACAAGCTACAGTGCAATAAGATCAATGCAGAGGTAGTGGTGCTGGGTTCTGATCTGAAGCCCCAGAAGCAATACAGATATGCCAAGAATGCTAAGGAAGGGATTAAAGAGACCATTGATGCCCTTCTGGAACAAGAAGTATTGGTGGAACCTGTTAGTCCATGAAATTCACCAATATGGCTTGTGCTAAAAGCTGACAAGAAGACCTGGAGGCTCACAGTGGACTATCGAGAGCTTAACAAGGTAGCTCCCCAGATGGTGCCGGTGATGGCGAAGTTTCAGGAGGTTATGGTGGCAATTTCAGCAGGTGCCAAGTGGTTCACTGTATTGGATTTATATATAGAACTATACCATCTTTAGAACGAAAGGTGACCTTGTTATGGCTGTCAGGAAGAGTGACACTGTGGGAGCTCCAATATTAGTGATACCTGTGTGTTTAAGAAAAGAACTTGTTGCTTTGGCTCCTAGCAGGGGCATTTTGGTATAGAGAAGACAGTCAATAGAATGTTGACTGTGGGGTGGTGGCCTGGTTATGTGAGGGATGTTGAGCATCACATCCACAACTGTCTACCCTGTGCAGAGAACTACCCTGTGATAGCAAGGTAGTGAAGGGACACTTGCTGCACCAGCCCATAGTAGGTCCATGGTCTAGGTTGCAAATCGATTTTATAGGCCTGTTGCCTCAGGCCGGGTGAGGTAACAAGTACTGTCTGGTGGTGATAGATGCTTTCTCAAAGTGGGTGGAGACATACCCAATGAGGAACAACACAGCCAGTACCATGGCCAAGGTGCTGCTGGAGCAGACCTTTTCCAGGTTTGATCGACCTGATGTAATCGATTCAGATTAGGGCAGAGGTTTCATATTGCAGGTCACCCTCAAAGTTTGGGTTTAGTAAAACAAACCAATAGAACCCTAACGACTGCATTGAGGAAGATAGTGAAAGAATCAGGTAAAGATTGGGATAGAAAGCTCCCACAGATTCTCATGGCACAAAGGTCAATGGTAACTTCGCACAGCTTTACACCTCACGAGGTCCTGACAGGTAGACTCATGAAGATCCCAGAGCAGTGGTGGCTAGGTGGAATGCTACCTGAGGATTATCAACCATGGGTTCTGACGGATCAGTTCATGAGTGAGTTGTTGGATTCCATCAGTAAGATCCAGAGACAGGTTGTGATTAACCTGAAAGTGAATAGAAAGCTAATGGACAAACACCTGGGGAACACTTTGAAGGTAACTGAGTGGAACCTCAGGGTCAGAGTGCTGTATAGGTTTTACTCAGAGAAAAAACATGTATTGAGCCCCAGGTGGCTGGCCCCCGTTGTTATTGTCAATAAAGAAAGTCCCACCGTTTACCAGGTTGAAATTAAAGGGAAAAAGAAGCAGGTCTTAAAGTGGTTTCACTCTTCCCAGTTGAAGAGCTGGAAGGGCCAATAAACATGTAGAGGAAAGAAGAGGTGAGCTCTGTCAGTACTACTTGCCCAGGGGGAAAGCAGAGGCTTCTACAGTGTGAGTCCCAGTAAGCTCTATCAGTGCTAAATATAGTAACCCATCCATTTTCTCTCTTTGTTTTCTAGGTGCCTCAGAAAAATGCTCTGCTGTATTTGTTTATGTCTATGGCCCTGCATTTTGGAAATGCAGTGATTGTTAACACTGGTGACCATTTTGTAATCAAAGGAATGTCTCTTCAACTTAAGGGCACCATAGCAATATACGCATATGAACTACTGAGCAACTGTTATGTGGTCTGGGAAGACAAGTCCAGTGGAAGGACTATGACTGCCTTCAAGGTAGACAACTGAGAGTCAAATGTAACCCTATAAGATGTTAATGGGGACACGCTTGCATCTGTGTATAGATTGGATGTTGGATGCAAGTGAGTAATTAGTGATACCTTTCTCACCGGCTGCACTCTGCAAGTGGCAGCAAACAGTGCTTCCCTTTGTTCATATGTGGAAACAAATGTGAATAGTTGGATGAAAGTTGGGGTCCACACTATTGATATTGTAAGCAATGTCCAATATCAAATAAGAGATGAAGAGATTAATTTGTATACCTCTGTTCAAATGTTTACTAGACACATGCAATGTATCAACTTCACAAACGTTAGATACTTTGGTTCGCAGAATAAGAACAAGTTTTGTGACTATGGAAATGTTACATTCAGTGTTAGGTGCACAGGTAGCATCGATGTAGACGTAAATGTAAATGATACAGGTAAATGGGTTTTCATGGGCCCGTATGGTGTCAGGAAGGTCAAGGAAGTTATTGTTGTTCCTAGACCATATAAAAGTTATTTTGGGCCCATGGTGGTTAAGAGGGATGTAAAAAGACTACTGCTGATCAACTCTCGTTACTCCCTGAAAAAAATTATAATGCCACTTCAGTTAGTTATCTCTGCGGTACAGTATAGGTGTGTACTGTATGTAATGCCATTCCCAGTGAGATGGTGCTCCTGGCTGGAAAGCGTCATGATGAGGAACTCTAGACTGAGCAAAAGAGACATCCTGGCTATGATCCTAGGAGGGGTGGGCACTGGCCTAGGTGTTCTTAACACTATAGATAAGGAAATCTTGGCTAGCAAGAGAGGGGCTGTATGTGCAGATATAGCTTCCCTATCACATCCACTGACAGCATCCCTACATCAATTGAGTGTGATGCAATATAGAATTGCTAGTGTCATGCCAGGGTGGTTAAGGCTCCAGAAGCAGGATCATCTGAATATTATAACTGCTTTAGATGTCCTGCAGACCAGTGTGTCCATGGCTCTGTCCTGAGACTGAATACAGGACTGGATATTCACAGTAGCAAAAGATCTAATCAGAGATGGGTTTAGTGGAGTTCTGCCAATAGAGTTGAGGGAAGACCTCTGGAGAAACCTCACCAACTCCTTTGAACAAGATCACCAAGAATGATGGAGGTTAATGAATTTCTCTTACAGAAATGAGATTAATACAGTTATTGCATTTGTCCTCACTATTGAACAGGCCCAGAGGGAATGGATTTACCCTTTGGTTCCACTGGGACTTAATGTCAATCAGTCCGTCCTTATGCCAGTAGAGTTGAACAGGTGTGTGCACGAGAAAGAGGGTACCTACAGGAGTGTTCTCTACACAGGAGTTCAAGTTGAGTATGATATAGGTTTATACCTGTGGCTCAGGGTAATTGATATGTCTCATATGTCTAGATTCTAAAGAGGGTAAATGCCACTACAGACTAAGTGCCAGTGATTACAACCGATCTGTTATCGTACTTGTGGATGCAAAATGCATCTGCATTAGAAGTTGGCGTCCAAAGTTTGTGGTAAATGATTTCTATGAGGTATATCACAATCCCTATGTTAACCTGTGCTCTATACTATCTGTACAGGGATGTGATATTGATTTAGTTCTGAACAATGTGTCAATGCAAACTATTACCATGCATTATGTGCTATATAACCATGTAACACCAGTACACTTGGGTGCAAATCTTTCTCTGCTCAGAGAGATCGTACGTCATCCTCAGCTTAGACAGCAGTTAAGGCAGCTGGAGAAAGATGGGAAGGAAGTGATGCTTACAGTGCATCACTCTTCCAAGCAGATAGAATAGATTCTGAAACGAGTTGCCTCAGAATCTGGGTTTAGTCACTGGTGGAAGGACTGTTTAGTGGGGCAGTTAATCTGAATTAAATATAGAATATCTTGTTGCCTCCGATAGTAACCGTATTGATCGTTCAGATTCTAATGATAATAGGAATGGTGGTATTGGTTTGTTGGGCCAGAAAAAGAATTTACAAGGTTACCAATATTAAACAAAGGTTAATGTCAGGGTAATGATGAAAGGTAAGGTGCCTTTCAATCATCAACAACTGTGATAAAAACTAACCAAGGGTTTAAATCCAGGTAACGTTTGGGGTTCACTGGACAATGGACAGAATACCTTATACAGGTATAGTATTGTGGTGACTCATAGTTTGTGTTACTGCACATGGCCAACAAAGAGGGGAACTGTAAACAATGAATCACCATTTTAGTTATTCTCACCCTCCTATGTCCTCCATCTTGGATGGGATTCTTGTTGTCCCTTAGTTCCAATTTGGCGCCCTTTTTCCAAGCACTTGCCCCTGATTGGACAGTCACAGCTTTGTTGGTGTTTGAAATCTTTTAGGTGGTTTGTGTAAGTAACGGATACTGCAATCTGCCTGGATACTGCTGGCAAATCTGCCCAGTAACCAGAAAAAGTGGGAAAGGACATGTGATCAGTGTGAAAATCTATATAAGGACTTGACACAGAGAGACTGGTTGTTGTCCGTTCTAGTGGCAGCCTGTGTCTAAGTCTCATAGGGGGGAAAGCAAGGCTAGCTTGTTAGTACTATAGGACTTGGGGAAAGCAGGGGTAGCTCTGTTAGTACTGAAGGAGGTCTGAGAAGGAGAAGACAGAAGACCCATGTCACTTACCATTGTTCCTGATGTCCTTGTCGGAGGTGTTCCTGAGCAGTGGTTCCTGGGTTCCTGGCAACACTTCCTGGTCGGAGAGTCAAGGGTTCTTGGTCGGTCCGGTGTCCTCACCTTGGTTCCTGCACAGATACAGTATTGTGTTTATGACCTTTATATATTTGTTGTCCACTCTTGTTTTGGGGTTTGGGTTCAGGCTTCATGCCTCTGTTGTGTTAAACCTATTAAGTGGTTTATTAATAAAATCCCTTTTCTATTTAAGTATACCTCTGTGATCGTTTTCACTGCTGGGAAGGTTGGTGGAGGTGGGAGGCTGACAGTGATAGATGCTGGGGGAGGGAGGGTGTTCCTAAACTGGGAGAGTCTGATTGTTTTGGATTCCTAACTGCCCAGGCAGTTCAGGAGGAGTAAAGTGTGACTTCCTGAGGAAACTACAATCCATCGGTGATCTTCCAGAAAACACCATCCTGGCCACTATGGATGTAGAAGCTCTCTACACCAATATTCCACACAAAGATGGACTACAAGCTATCAGGAACAGTATCCCCAATAATGTCACAGCTAACCTGGTGGCTGAACTTTGTGACTTTGTCCTCACCCACAACTATTGCACATTTGGGGACAATATATACCTTCAAGTCAGCGGCACTGCTATGGGTACCCGCATGGCCCCACAGTATGCCAACATTTTTATGGCTGACTTAGAACAACGCTTCCTTAGCTCTCATCCCCTAACGCCCCTACTCTACTTGCGCTACATTGATGACATCTTCATCATCTGGACCCATGGAAAAGAAGCCCTTGAGGAATTCCACCATGATTTCAATAATTTCCATCCCACCATCAACCTCAGCCTAGATCAATCCACACAAGCGGTCCATTTCCTGGACACTACTGTGCTAATAAGCGATGGTCACATAAACACCACCCTATACCGGAAACCTACTGACCGCTATACTTACCTACATGCCTCCAGCTTCCATCCAGGACACACCACACGATCCATTGTCTACAGCCAAGCTCTAAGATACAACTGCATTTGCTCCAATCCCTCAGACAGAGACAAGCACCTACAAGATCTCTATCAAGCATTCTTAAAACTACAATACTCACCTGCTGAAGTGAAAAAACAGATTGACAGAGCCAGACGAGTACCCAGAAGTCACCTCCTACAAGACAGGCCCAACAAAGAAAATAACAGAACACCACTAGCTGTCACCTTCAGCCCCCAACTAAAATCTCTCCAGTGCATCATCAAAGATCTACAACCTATCCTGAAAGATGATCCCTCACTCTCACAGATCTTGGGAGACAGACCTGTCCTCGCTTACAGACAACCCCCCAACCTGAAGCAACTACTCACCAGCAACCACACATCACTGAACAAAAACACTGACCCAGGAACCTATCCTTGCAACAAAGCCCGATGCCAACTCTGTCCACATATCTATTCAAGTGACATCATCATAGGACCTAATTACATCAGCCATACCATCAGGGGCTCGTTCACCTGCACATCTACCAATGTGATATATGCCATCATGTGCCAGCAGTGCCCCTCTGCCATGTACATTGGCCAAACCGGACAGTCTCTACGCAAAAGAATTAATGGACACAAATCTGACATCAGGAATCATAATACTCAAAAACCAGTGGGAGAACACTTTAACCTGTCTGGTCATTCAATGACAGACCTGTGGGTGGCTATTTTACAACAGAAAAACTTCAAAAACAGACTCCAACGAGAGACTGCTGAGCTGGAATTGATATGCAAACTAGATACAATCAACTTAGGCTTGAATAAGGACTGGGAATGGCTGAGCCATTACAAACATTGAATCTATCTCCCCTTGTAAGTATTCTCACACTTCTTATCAAACTGTCTGTACTGGGCTATCTTGATTATCACTTCAAAAGTTTTTTTCTCTTACTTAATTGGCCTCTCAGAGTTGGTAAGACAACTCCCATCTGTTCATGCTCTCTGTATGTGTGTATATATATCTCCTCAATATATGTTCCATTCTATGCATCCGAAAAAGTGGGCTGTAGCCCACGAAAGCTTATGCTCTAATAAATTTGTTAGTCTCTAAGGTGCCACAAGTACTCCTGTTCTATTCTCTGCCCACACATTCTTTTTTACCCTATGACTTTCAGAGTAAGGGAATTGGCTCATGATAGGCTTGAGACTTCCATTCAGGAGGACTACATATAGCACTTGGTTGTTCTGTGTTTGTACAGTGCCTAGCACAATGGTGCCCTGATCAGTGATTGGGCTCTCTATATGTTACCTTAATACGAATAATACACTATTATTTCTTCCTGCATGTACCCTCCTTTTACACTTGCAATGAAGCACAGCAATCTTGAACAGCCTCCTGTTTATTGCACAAGGACTTCCAGGATCAGGGTCTCAGTGCTCAGCCTTACTTGTTCACGTCTAGCCTCTGCACATACTGTACTTGCTCCCTGCCCAGTACATTATGGGCCTGATTCAAAGCCCACTGAAGGTCATAGGATGTTTTCCATTGACTTAAGGAGCGTTGGATCAGACTATTTTATTTAAGCATCAACTTATTTTCATTTAAAACTAAGTCAAGTCATGACAAGGGGCTTGGCCAGTGGTGTCATAACAACATACTGTCCTGTTAGGCAGAGTATACAGATCTCAGGCAGACATTCAGACTCCTGTTCCATGGGCCTAGTAAACTTCAACTCTGTAACTATTCCATGATGGGCAAATGTTGAAACAATCTTTACCATAATCTCAAAGGAGCTCACAAAATGGTGGGATAGCAAATGATGAGTGATCAGCCCAGGAATGATTAAAGGAAAAAGAGGCTGTCCTGTATTAAAAGGATGGATGTGATCATACATGAGCCAAGGTAACTATCCTCTCCTCCTTCACTATTCAGTGGGGCTTGAGAGCACTTATTTCAAAATATAATATTGTAGATAATGGGCCCAGTCCAGTTCCTATTGCAGTCAGTGGCAAAATTCCCATTGGCTTCAAAGGGAACAAGACTAACTCTAATGTCTGCAAATGCAAATATAGATTTGCAGTATACAGTATAGAGAGTGATACAGTCACCACAAATCAGTTTGGACAGTTACAGCAGAGTGGTAACCATTAAAAAGTCAACAATTGCCAAGAGACTCCATACAGTCATCACAGTTATTTTAAGAATAAGAAAACAAACCTGTGGTATTTGAGATACCACAACATAGTAAATGTTGGTAAATGGTGAGTTTTTAAAGACAACTGCACTAATAGATGGGAATTTACTGGAAAGAAAAGAGTATTTTTGCCCTCTATTTTCACTTTTCAACCCCTCTTTGATTTCCTGGAGCCCCATTGTATGATAAAACCAGAAGGTAATCAACAGTGATCTGCATTTTAAGAAGCCAATGACAAGCTTCTTTTGTATGTAGATTTTAGATGAATATTTTGTATTCTGCCATAGTTGGTACATTGAAAGAATAGGGGCATGGTGGAAGGTGCTTATCCGGGAACTATAAAACATTTCATAGGTGTGAGTACTCAAGATGATAAATTAGTCATTCTCCAAATTAGTTCAGTTCCAGTCCTCCCATGCCAGTTAGAGCAAATTAGATTTGATTCTGCAGAATACATTTTCTTTTGATGTTGATAATTTTCTGATAAATAAGGAGACGCTGGGTTTTGTTATGTAGTCAACAGCCCAATCCAGAACAACCTGGCACTTCTGGAGATCCCATGTGGTGACACTGGGGCCCAGATCCACAAAGGAACTTAGGCGTTGTAACACTGAGGGTTTGTCTACACTGGCGCTTCGTCGGCAAAACTTTTGTCGTTCAGGGGTGTTAAAAGAAACACCCCGAACGACAAAAGTTTTACTGAGGAAAAGCGCCGGTGTGAACAGCGCTTTGTCAGCAGGAGCTCTCTGACAAACAGTAGCTACACTGCGTGCCTTTTAGCAGCACGGCTGTAGCGGCACAGCCGTGTCGCTAAAAGCCTCGTAGTGTAGCCATAGCTTGAGCGTCCTGGCATCTAACTTTTAGGTGCCTAGAAAATCATAACACCACTGCAACCCACAAAGCCTGAGATAGGTGTCTAGGCTCCCTATACAATGAATGGGAAGAGATAGCACCTGAGACTGCAATCCACATAGCCAGCATGCTAGGCAAGGAACTGCCCAAGCTAGCCAATGGGACATGCCGACCAGAGGGGGAGTTCTAAGCCCCACCCTCTCCTGGAGATAGGTAGCTGAACACCTTTCTTCCCCTGGCTTGTGGACTGAAAGCAGAGCTAGGTGCCCATGTCATGTGTGGGGCCCAAAACAAAATGGTGGGAGGAGGAGCCATTCCCATATAACCTTCAGCCTAGTGGACTGGGTACTCATTCAGGATGTGGAAGACCCCAAGTTCAAGTTACCCCTCCTCCTGAGAGGGAGAAGGGATTTGATTAGGGATCTGCCACCTCTCAGCTGAGTGCTCTAGGCCATAGAGTCATTCTAACTCTTTCACTGGCCCAATTAATATTTAATTAGTCAATTATAATTAAAGGTGAACAACTTCAATAGGAGAGACTGAGGGAGACCTACATCAGAATATTCCATAGTCCAACGGTTAGAGCATCACCTGAGAGGTGGCAAATCCCTGTTCAAATCCCTTCTCCCCCTCAGGAGGAAGGGGGAGTTGAACAGGGAGTCTTCCACATCCTGGGTGAGGACTCTAACCGCTGAGCAATAGATTGTAAGGGGGCTTCTCCTGCTCCCCTCCATCCCGGCCTGCCAAATACACAAACCAGATGGGCTGCTACTTGGGCAGCCAAATGCCTACCCGTCCTGGTGTGTGAATTGTTCTTGGGCTTAGGCAGGAGATAGGCGTCCGGCTGCCTATCATGAGGCAGCACCACGCAAACGCAGGTGCGAGATAAGCATTCAGGCACCTAGAGTGATGCTTCAGTGCACGTTGCCAGAGGCAAAGACTTGGTCACCAAGTGAATATTGTTGCCTATGGAGTTAGGCAGCAGCCAAACAGGAATTTTATGGATCACAGTGGTGCCTAAAAATAGGACTTAGGTGCCTACATACCTTTGTGGATCACACCCTAGGTGCCAAGGCCTGGATCAGGAAAGCAATTAAGCACATGCTTAACGTTAATTTAATGCATTCACTTCCATGGGACTTAAGCACGTGCTTATGTGTTTTCATGAACAGAGAGATTCTTTCCTGTATTGGGGCTCAAAAGCTATGTTAACTATCTGAGGTTTAAAGAACTGGGGGAACTATCAGAGGTCAGTCAGCATGCAGATGAGCAAAGAGTTACCTCTGGCTTCAATCTCTTTTATAGCCTGCAAGAACACAATGGGCCTGCTCCTGCTCTCACTTACACAAGTTTTTGACAAGTGTAGCTCCACTGAAGTTACTGGAATACCTGCTGATTTACTCCAACTTACTGAGCTCAGGATCAGGCCCTACACATTTACATTTAAGATGTCAGACAAAGAGAGTTTTCCTGTCATTCCACACACCTTGTCACATTGTGCAAGTGATTTCACATTTTTTTCCTCTGTTTTAAGTTCTTCACTGGGACACACCTGATATTTATGTATTAGTTGGTTTTCAGATTGCAAAATATGGCCTTCTACATTTTCAAACGGTCTTAAAAATGTACGCAAAATAAACTAAAGAATAAAGTCCTTTTTGTGGCCATTTGCTTTTGCTTTTTACAGCTAATCTCTACCCATGAATTACTTTCATTATTAGTTCTTTTCTTGCATTTCTATATACAAAAGCAAACATCTGGAAGAGAGTCTGAAGTGTGTTTTGAAAGCTGGATTGAAAATGCTAGCTAATATAGCTCTTGCTTTAAGTGCTGAGTCATTCAAAACAAGGAAGGTTGCCAACAACCTGATACAATATTAGTCATGTTAACCGCAAAATAGGTAGCTTGGTACCTGTATGCCCTTTGTCATCCTTTGATCTACCTCATCCATCACAGCCAGGTGAGCCATTGTGTCCAGGGTTCCCGGAGACTCCAGGATGCCCTTGAGAGTAGCTGTCCTGTTTTCATGCTGACTACAATAGCCAGCAGTATAATCCAGAGTTTCGTTTTTTGGAGGTTATGTGAATTTGGCTGAATGATTCAAGAAATGAAAATGAAATCGCCCTGATCTGTCTGTCTCCCCCTGTTGTCTCTTGTCTTAAACGTAGACGGTAAGATCTCTGGGGGAGGAACCGTCTTTTTGTTCTGCGCCTGTACAGCACCTCGCACAATCACTGTTATCAGAGGGAATCACAGGCACTCTGCCCCTTCGAGGATCAGGCCAGTAAATTGCATTTCAGTACAAACCCCACAATCTGAACATAGTTTCTACCTAATCCATACCCTGACTGGGTCAAAAATCAACCTGATTTCATAGATATTGGTGAAAGTGACCTGAGTTTGAAGTTTGTAATAAAATCCCAATGCAGGTAATTATGATCACCTTTCAAATTTTGTTGAACAACTATCTCACGCTTCTAAAAGGAAAGCGTAAACATTTCCACCCCTCTCCTCCTGCCATATAGCCCCAAAAGCTCAGTTGTAGGGAATAAAAAAAAAGCTGTTAATACCGTTAGAATTTAAAATATGGGGAAAGAGAAGTCAATCCTTCTCATTTTAGCATTTTGGGGATGACTAATTCATAACATCTACTGCTGGCAAAATAGTGATATTAAAATGGAACCACTGAACATTCCTAATATGAGAATAATTAACTGTTCTTTTACTGCCCAGATCTCTATCCTATTCTCATGGAAGGAGTCAACAGCCAGACTCCCACTGACTTCAATGGGAGCAGGATCTTGGGCCTTTATCTATATATTTAAGATCGACAGTACTAACCTGTGTACACTGTGTACACTGGCAAATATAAATTTGAATTCTTTGCTTCAGCTATTTACTTCAGATATTTACTTCTAAAATGCTCTTCATTATGTATTTAATGAGTGGACTATAAGGACTCCAAGAAGTGATTTCCCCACCCAGCCATGCCTTAAAGACAAACAAGCAAAAGGAGTTAAGCCATCAAAAACTGTATTAACATAAAATAAGGCAGTAACATGGAGGAAAATGTAATAATAATGCTACTGTTGCCCATTAGACTGAGTGAAAAGATGAACTTCTGAGCCTTGCATGTTTGTGCCATGTGAATATGATCAGTGATATAGTACTCCTTGGTGCAGGCTATTTATAGAAATCACCACAAAGTCCTATTTCCCTGAACAGCAGTATGTAAGAATATACAGAACACAGGTGGTTTCCTTGCTAAAAAATCTCCAAGTGAGCCACTCCATCTAGCCCTGTGCCCAAGGAAACGCTGCCTCCCTGCTGCTACTTACTTTCAGGATCACACACAACTGCCTCTTCTGGCTTAGTCATACAATCTGCAACCAACCCCTGCATTTGGCATCCCTAGGGAACCCTGGAGCTCCACAACTCCCTCTGGGCTTCATGCTCTGACCAGGTGGCTTGGGCCATTAGCCTCACAACACCTGCCTATAGTTACCCTTTCAGGAGAGAGTCTCTCCTGCCTTAATGCCTCTTAATGGAGGACCACTGCAGTACATTAATAATGAATATCCAATAGCCTTACCTCTGAATGCTGCTGGCGTTTGTTAGTTGAGAGCCTGATTTTGCAATGCTTATGCACACTGAGTAGCAATTACGAGGAATATTTTGGGTAACTTAAGTAGGACTACTCATGCGAGTAAGTGATACTCAATAGGAGTAGATTTTACACAACTGGTGCTTAAATAAATTCTCGCATTAATGTGATTGTATGCTGTGATCATTATTTCTTATCTCTTGACAAAATTATTGATAATTTTTCTGCAGTCACCTCCCTTTCTTCTGCTTGAAAAATGCAAACACAGGATATTAGCTAAAAAAGGATTAGCTAATGACAATACATAGTTAAGTATAACCAGGTTTTCTTGGGGGGTTATTTGCTTAATTTGACTTCTCAGGGAAGAACTTAATTTTGAGACACTTTTCATAAACTTTTTGTTCTGTCGCTAGATAATTTTCATATCCCCCAGCGAAAACTCTCAGACTGTGGTCAGTGGAACACATGCTAGCTGGACACCAGCTGCTAGCTCGCCTCATTCTTTCCAGGGGCTAATTTGCAATAGTCAAACTAAACATTCATTAAATATTTCCCAACCATTACTGTGCTCTGTAAACGATTGCCCAAAGGACGGTATGTGGTTGCAAAAGGGAGAAGTGGTCCATGGCGTTGTGAATAGCAGGGGCGGTGTCCACAAGACAATCTCTCTGTTAAGACACGGTGCACATCACGGAAAAGTTTGACAGCCCCCTATCCCTTTATACACAGGACACACGTCTTGGTGCCTTAAGCTAGAATAAATCCTGGAGTCTTCAATGGGGGTGTTGCTTGCCTAAGCCGTATACATCTACTCACCTGCACACAGTATTGTCAGTCTTACCTAATCCATCGCTTCCTTGTACACTGCTGTTTTCAGGGATCTTTCACTTAAGTGTGAGTGCTACATGTGAAGGAATGTAGGCCCCAAGCATGTGCAGTGAGGATGACCAGTTTGCTTACTGAGTTCTTAGAGGTCAGTTTAGTTTTCAGATGTGTTCAATAATTAAAATAGAGATTAAAGCCAATGCCAAGCTCTTTAAGTGACATATTTATAGTATTTATTTAAATACTAAACTCTAGTGAACTGTACTTTTGCTTTTTGCACTGTCACCCAGAAGAAAAGTATTTAATTACACAGCATTCCAGTTAGACTTTAAAGAGTTAGTCTTTGATTTATTGTTATTATTTATTGGTTGTACTGTAGAACCCAGAGACTGTCATCAATATCAGGCCACCATTGTGCTACACAAATGTACTATAAAAGAGTCCCTGCCCCAAGCACCTTACAAGCTAAATAGGGTTGAGACTTGACAGCAGGGGAACGTAGGACCCCTAACAAAGGAGTAGGGGGGCCAAAAGAGTGACAGTCATGAGTCCACAGGGTTGCAAATATTAGCAAGTGTATAATATGGAAGTAACTTAATTTGGTTTGTTTGTTCATAAAGGAGTAAACTGAACAAACAAGAAATTTTAATTAATAACTAACAGGCTACCCAACTAGCCATTCAAGCATGAGTCAAAGCAGTCATGCTATTAGAGCAGGGGTAGGCAACCTATGGCACGCATGCTGAAGGCGGCACGCGAGCTGATTTTCAGTGGCATTCACACTGCCCGGGTCCTGGCCACCGGTCTGGGGGGCTCTGCATTTTAATTTAATTAAGAAACTTCATTTAAAAACACTTTAAAAACCTTATTTACTTTACATACAACAATAGTTTAGTTATATATTATAGGCTTAAAGAAAGAAACCTTCTAAAAACATTAAAATGTGTTCATGGCACGCGAAACCTTAAATCAGAGTGAATAAATGAAGACTCGGCACACCACTTCTGAAAGGTTGCTGACCCCTGTATTAGAGCATAGTATTGCTGAGTAATCAAGGTGGCCATAACTTGGTGTTTTAATTGTGTTGTATTAAAAACTGATGCTTTCTATGGGCCTGATAGAAGTAGAGTGACTGAGCAGCATTGGGTCCACAGATGCTAAATGTGAGCAATGAAAGACAAAACATATGTGTATTATCAGAAGTTAGTGTGTCACAGGAAATGGACACAATTCATCCCCCTGGTGCAAGGGGCTGGAAATTACTATGCCCAATGGGGATTCACACACTGCAGGGACATGATGAGTCTTTTCAGTAAACTGAACCAATTAAAAAGCTCAGATCAGAACACTTGAATAGTTTCAGAAAGGATTGTATCACCATCTTGTGGCAATATCAAATATTACTGGCAATATGCTGCAGTATCTAATGGCTTGTTCTACCTTTGATATGACACAGTGTGCTTCAGGAAACATGTTCTGCTTTCTCTGAATGAAGTTCCATGGCCTCTCTTTATGCTAATGAAAAGCAGAAATGGTAGCAAACAACAAAACATCCATCTTCTCCATACCTGTTGGCCAGTTATTTGGCATTTTCCCAAGATCTATTACACTCAGTCTCCTCTTTTTTATACAGTGTTTTGGTTACTAAAATCCATGCATTGATGCTGGCGTAGTGCTCTACTAGGAGTGCTCTATACAGCCATGCTGGAGCCCTAACTTGATTTCCACTCCTGCGGCTCCCTTTCTAAGCGAAAAGAGATTGTGAATAGTGTAAAGGCCACGCACTCCACCTCTGAGAGACAAGAATGCCTTGAATCATTAATAACCACAACCTTGATGGGCTCCCACACTGAAGCCAGTCCCATTCAGTGAGTTTCAGCTGGAAAAATGAAGGCTGTGATGCAGGAGCCAAATGTTAGACCCAGCTCTTTTGTACAACTGCACCTGCAATAACCCTGAAAAATTAGCCAGAAATAGTTAAATAATAACCAAAAAATCCACCATGTGCACTCAAATGACATAGTTTGGAAAGGGCAGGAGAATACAGTTCTTTGGACTGAATGTTGTTTTAATGTATTTTGTTAGCAATTGACTATAATGCTGATGAGCAGGGACTACATGGGTAACAACCATGAAAGATAAAGGTATGATAGAACCAGTCTCAGTTGGGATCCCTGACTGCTTCTGTAATAAAATAATAAGAATGCAAGGAATATTTGCATAGGGATTTTACTCTGATTTCGTGAGTGATGCTGAATTTTGTTATACTGATCCAGGACTTACCAGTGCAGAATAGACAATGAGGAGAGAGGAGCTGGCTGCCAGACAATACTCCATATATAGTCTCCAGGCCAAGTTCAAGCCAGTTCTTACTTTACCTAAACTCTTTCACCTAGTGTCCAAATTCACCTTATCTTAATTTCTGGATCTCCTTCCTCATGTTCTAAAGCCCAGACACAGGGATACTGCACTCCAGCCTCTCTCTCCTGGCCTCAGAGGGGCTTAGTGCTAGTGCTCCTCCTTCCCCCAGCAGCAGTTTCAATATTTTGAAAATCACAAGGAAGGAGAAATCCTTTATAACAGGGGTCGGCAACCTTTCAGAAGTGGTGTGCCGAGTCTTCATTTATTCACTCTAAGGTTTCGTGTGCCAGTAATACATTTTAACATTTTTAGAAGGTCTCTTTCTATAAGTCTATAATATATAGCTAAACTATTGTTGTATGTAAAGTAAATAAGGTTTTTAAAATGTTTAAGAAGCTTCATTTAAAATTAAATTAAAATGCAGAGCCCCCCCGGACCGGTGGCCAGGACCCGGGCAGTGTGAGTGCCACTGAAAATCAGCTCGCGTGCCGTCTTCGGCACGCGTGCCATAGGTTGCCTACCCCTGCTTTATAAGTTCTTCACAATGCTCTTTTCTTCCTTGTGAAATGCAGGTGGATTTTTTGGCCTAACAATTTTGAAACCCCAAAAGTTGCTGCAAAATGGAATTATCCTCTGTTCAGCACCAATTTCATTAGTGCCAGAAAATGCTATGCTTATATTTACTTCCAAGGGGTACTGATGGGTACTGTCTGTCAGATGAAAGGTGGCAAGGAGCAATGATAGTAGAGACACATAGTTGGGGCAAAACCAGGTTTAAAATATTTTCTTAATGATGAGTTAAACTCTGGAGTCAAACTTAAGTGGTTTTGTTTAAAATTAGTCCAGGCTATACAGTGTAGATGGGTACAATCATAAAACCAATAGAGGAGAATATGACATTTTTGCTCTAAAGAAATGTGATAATACAAGTATTTAAAACCCCTGTGAAAAGACAGACAAAAAAACCAGCCACCAACATTTTTTAAAACTGAACAATATAATTTTATAAGACAAACTGCTGAGGAATATCAGTTTTGTCCATTATTTAATTAAAACATACAGTAAGAACAAAATAATGCAAATGTAGGTTTGTACTCATTTCCAGAAAATAGATTCATTTTGACAAACCACGTATTAAGCAGAAATAAATCCTGCAACACACTGATTACTTCAGAACAAGTCACCGCAGTCCTATACATTGTACTTTAGCTGTCAACAGCCAATTCATCTGTTCCGTAGCCATGACACTTGATTTACGTGTAACAGCACGCAGATGGTAAGATGCACAAAGCATGTACATAAGATAAAATGTTACAAAAACATTTGTGAAGTAAAATACATATGCAAGTCATCTCTAATATTTACAACAAAAAGTCTTAAATTACAGGATCATTCAGAAGGCATCTCGTAAATACAAATGCCACAGACATAGAAAAAGAAAGGCAGTCAATGAAAGGTACTGTATGGCGAAGAACCTTTGGCTCCCAAACTCCAAGTTATGATCATTTAAAAAATAACTAAATGTGGAATATTCGTGTATTCTATCTTCAAACTCCTTCACTGCTTTTCACTGTTAAAAATCAATGTGAAATTCAGCATGGCAAAAGCCACTTGTAAAACAAACTTATTTTGTAGTAAGATCAAAACTCTTAGATGCAGTTACGTTTTGGCATTATCCCAACCCAAAGGAAACACATTCAAGGAAGATTGTTTTAATGCTTTTCAAGCATAAAAGTCTGAGGTTATCTGCTCAATAGGTAATAAGGAAGGCTCTCCCCAGCCTGTGCTTTACCTACATGAGGCACAGCTGTGCTTAATTGTTGCATTAAAACATGAAATAACTTAAAGCAAAGAAAAATGGGATGACATTAATAGCTATTGAATTCTGATTTTTCTATTGATATGCACATGAAAAGCCATTTCATCAGGAGTCAGACAAGGACAAGGTTCTTTTCAAGGTAGATTTTGATAAACTACTACCCATCATATTTAATTTGCAACTGTTCTCCCATGAAGACTCTACAATCATGCTGAACTTCTTGGTTAATAGGTGCTTTGATTGTTGGATAATGTAACAATGTTTAACTATGATATCTTCAAAACCCTGTGATGGAGTCTGCCTTTGGCCCATTTTGTGTCATCCTGCCATCAAGTGAGCACATTCTTAGACCACGGATGAATAAATTAGCCAATAAAATGTACATAAACATGCCATATTGATCTCTCTTTTTCCCACCTGGTGCAAGATTAGGCTGCATGGAAAGACACACAGAAGATGATAAATAAACCAGATGCATATGCAATATACTGTACATAAAACCTATCCTGACTAATCTGCATCATGAAATGCTTTGCCTTGCATCTCGTTGAAATGAATGAGGTTCTCCTGAAGAAAGGAACTTGTGCATCCAAAAGCACATTCAAACCTTTGCCTTCATTTCCAAGGCGAAGCACCGCTATGCAAAGAAGAGTCTTTGTAGGTACTCACATGCCAGTAAGTACATTCAGAAATCTAATCTGCTTTCCAGTATTGCCACAGGGACTAGCTTTTTGGAGTGGAATAGGTTTTATCTAAGACAAGTGTGTAACCATGGATGTGCCTCTCAAACTCTTTAGGCTCATGCCAGCATGACATAGAAAGCTGATGGGGTGAAGGAACAGCTGGGTGTACAATGCAGCCCAGGAGTCTTTTCCTGTGTCTAGGGCAAAACTTTCCAAATGTGTGTGGTGAAGCTAGGACTTCAAAAACGTCTGCTTGCCTACTGCATGTGCATCACTTGCACTCGTACAGCAGAACTGGGCAACTGTGCAGACAAATGGCTACTGAGAAATACAACATGGCTACCCATTTTAGTGGGAGCACAAGTTTAGGTGCCTTCATCTGGAAATACAGTCCTTATACTTACACTGAACATTCAGAATTATCTTTAAAAAATCTGAAAGGAGTTGGCTTATATTACACAGACATTAAAAAAATACCCAGCAAGTTGTTTCGCTGGCTTTCCCGCACACTTTTTTTTTTTCCAAATTGGATCTTTGCTTAGAAAAAAAATGCCTGTGAATAATTTGATCTGCCATGAAGCAGTTCTCAAACATTTCAAGTTTTCACTCCACTAATAAATAGGAAAAAAGCACAAGCACTAAGGTTTACCACACACTGGACAATTCAGTTCAACATAAGCAGATCTTCCCAATTATTGATAAGCTACGTACAGAAGGCATTTCAAATGTACTGTTCCCAAAATGCATCACTTAAAGTTAAAACCACTTGTTAGTAAAAGGTCATGTATGTATCCATCGAAAATTGAAGTGTAAGTATTTTTCTAACATCTATTGACAAACATTTATTGGTGTGCATCCTTAGTGAGCTTGTTCATGCTTTGTAGAAGCTACCATGGTTATTAAATTATTTTACACTCCAACTTTTGGACTCTACAAGACTGGCTACAAGTAAAAATAGAAAGAGTAACAACAGCAGAGTTTAAAATAAGGCTTTTTACATTGTCAATAAGATGCCTGCCCATTAACCTATGATTTGTTCTTCACATATTTTTACACATTCATGGCAAAGAAGATTTTGTTCATTTGTCAAAGAACACTCCTGGAACTGCCTTTATTATTAGATAATGCCCCTAATCAGCAGCATAGGAATCTTGTAATGGTAAAATATTTGAAATAAATCCTTTACAAACCAGTGCTGAAACCTATGGAGTCTCTCCTCCATACTTTTTAATAACTCTCATTAGCATTAATGAGAACTACACATGACCACTGGGAAAAATGATCAGTGCTGCCAGTTCCAAGATCCTATTTTCTCATACTGGATTTTTTTTTTAAAGGTATTCTTTCAAATCAAACCATATATTACAGATCCTGGCCAGAGCTGACCTTAGCGCAAAAAAAAAAAAAAAAAAAAAAGTCATCCTTCTCCAAGAGAAACTGATGGTTCTCAGTCAAAGCCCATTTCTGATTCCACCACCGTCTTTTGTCCATACTGGTGGCATCTTCTCTTTAACATTTTGAAGTAATAAAAACCCACTGTCACTTGACTGATGTGTAAGAGGCTCAGAATCAAAGACAGCTTCAGGAACTTGACGGAAACTTTTGTTACAGTTCATACACTTTAAATTCCATCCATATACAACTTTCCAGTTAAAGTGTGAATTATATAACCAAAGCTATCTAGTGCCAACAGTCTCTCATGGTTCCTTAACTTTGCATTTTTGTATGTTCACATTATCTTCATTTGATTAAAAAAACACTTTAGTTTTTATACTGAAACACAGGCATACTGGAATTACAGAGAAGAGTGTCACAGGATAAGAGGTATGGGCAAGAAATGAAATGTATATGGAAGTGCATACAAGAATGCAGTATGGTGCCTTGGTTGGAAAGAATCATTTGGTGGGTCCTTCCTCTTTCCAGTCCTTGTATGCAGTAAATACATAAATCCTTGCAGTCTTTTTTGTTCATTTTCCATAATATGGAGTCAAAAAATTTCTCTGTTCTAACCTAGAAGATAAGGCCTTGCGGGACTTCCTATTGCCATTTGGCAAATGTAAAGAAACATTGAAAAAGACAGGAAGTGTTAAGGTCCACTAGTTTCTGCATCCACATCAAGTTAAATCAGGTGGGATTCACTCACCTGATCCTGATGGATGACCCCTGCTCAGTGATCCAAAGGAAGAGAAAAATCTCCTAAAGTCCCTTGCCAATATGCCCTGAGGGAAGAACTCCTTCCTAATCCTAAATTTGGCCATCAATTCACTATTAAGAAAAATGAAATGTTCAAATGACCCTACCATTAATGCAGTGCGACTAAAAAGAGAGATTAGATGCTGCTACTATAGAATAACAGCAATTTGCCTTCGTCACCAAGTGATGTGCTCCTCATTAGCAATGCTTATTGACGCATGTCAACATTTACTTCAGAACCATCTGGATTCTTCATCGTAGAACCTCATGAACTTATCTGGATTCTTCATCATAGAACCTCATGAACTTCATTTTCCTTCTAGACAAAGGTGATGTTTTTGGCTCAGGCAGAGCTAGGTCTTTACCTCCAAAAGGGAGAATTAATGGTTTTCCGGCTCAAACATGTTCAACTACGTCCCAAAGGTTCTTCTCAGGAAGACATCTCTCCTTCAGCCAACGTCCTTCCAATGACTTTGGCCCTCTCATTTCTTGAATGGGGTAAGTTTGTTGAAGGTGTGCCAGAAAAGGGATGGCTTTCGTTTGGGTTCTGCCAGGGCAAAGACCTGCTGCTGTGGAATGCTGGTGGGGACAGTGATGTGGCGTTGATGAATAGGATGTAAACTCTGGTGTGGAGGAGGCATGGGACATCCATTATAACTTATACCTGCAGAAGGAAAAAATGAAGAATGTGTGAGACAAATGACAAAGTAATCAACCCAGAGAAAATGCACAGAGCATATGGGTCAAATGCAGCTCTCAATGAAGTCTGAAACTTGCCATCATAGCCAATAGGAGTAGATCAGATCTTATCATATCTGACTTTCCACTTTTCTATTTTGGTCTTAATTTTGATTGGGTAAAAAACAAATAATTGTATGACCTCAAATAACTTTACAGTATTGTCCAGAAAATCAGCAGTAGTTTCACAAAACCAGACAACATGTGCAGAAGCATTGTGCTTTTAAGAGGAAAGATGGTTAATGTAGCAGACACTTTGACTTTTTAAGCAATAGCTGGGTAAGATTATGTAAAATGTTCTGACTGGTGAAGAAAAGGTACCTTGGAGGGGAAAATAGTTTTCCAAGGTAATGCTCTCTGACTTTGACATTTGAGTATTGAGATCACAATCTCCTGATCAATTTTTTACAGCCATTGCCCTGAAAATCTGGCCCAATTTGTAACATGCCATTTACTCATATATATTGAGAGATAGATATGTTTACATATTAATATGCACATAAGAATCTCTCAACTGCAGATCAAAATTTTGACATTGATGCATTTGAACAAAGACAAAAGTCATGCCTCTTCCAACCTTCCAGGAAAGCACCCCAACCAACTGCCCACTCAGACCCAGGCTGACTCCCAGCTGCTCAACGCATCCACTCAACCCATCAAAAAGTGATCCAAATCTCTCGCACACACACACAAAACCATTTAGAATTTTATTTTGAATACAACAAAATCTCGGTCCAAAGAATATTTTAAATCAACAGTGTTGAATTCTAGAGAGAACTTGGGTGGAAGGGTCTGAACATGGGAATGGAACCAGGGATTCCTGAGTTTCTAATCCCATCTAAACCACTGACACCCTCTGTACCTTTAAGCAAATCACTCAACTTCTCTGTTCAGGTCTTCTTTTAGGTGGGGATAATACTAACTTGCCTGTCTGAAGGTGTTTGTGAGGATTATTTAGTAAATAGTTTATAAAGGGCTTTGAAGTTGAAATACATGCTAAATAAAATCACTTTAGAAAGTCTAACCCCAAAAGAGATTTGCAAAGGATCAAAGAGAATGACTATATTTGAATATGTAAGCAGAGTCTGAATGAGCTCTCCCTTGACATCTAGTGATGAGCTGTGGAAGAGGACTTCAGGAGCCGATCTCGTTTGCATGGGCACACCCACCTGGCCTAGGTGCTTAGCATGATGAGATTGCTTGCCCAAATGGTCACTTTTGGCGGTGTGGGATCCCCAGTCTCCTTGTTATTGGGGCAGGAGTAATAAAGGGTTGTTATCCTTATGTGAATCAAGGGCAGGAGAACTGAACTTGGCATTTCCCAATCGTGGGACTCACCCTCAACTAAACAGTACTCACTAGGCAGGGGACATGGGTTCCAAAGCCCAGTGAGTTGAGACAGGATGGGAACAGGTACTTATCCCTCATTGGGTACGTCTTCACTACCCGCCGTATCGGCGGGTAGCAATCGATTTATCCGGGATCGATATATCGCGTCTTGTTGAGACGCGATATATCGATCCCCGAACGCGCTCACCGTCGACTCCGGAACTCCACCAGAGCGAGCGGCGGTAGCGCAGTCGACGGGGGAGCCGCAGCCGTCGATCCTGCGCCGTGTGGACCCCAGGTAATTCAATCTTAGATACTTTGACTTCAGCTACGCTATTTGCGTAGCTGAAGTTGCGTATCTTAGATCGATCCCCCCCAGTGTAGACCAGCCCATTGTGTGGGCCCTGCCTAAGGGTCCCAGACACCATCGGACTCTCCTCTCTCTACGGTGTAATAACAGAGCTAATTTAGACTCAATTGAGAGTCTTGTTACATGCTGCAGGGCTGAAATCACTGATACCTAGGTCTAAGTATTAGACCTGCTTTGGGACAGTGTCTCTGATGTAAGAGACTGCCCAGTGTGCACCAGCAGTGAGGCTCCCCCACTAACAGCTGAAGTCACTGACAGCTGTGTTAAGTGGTGGGCCCTGAAGATAGTAGGGCAGCTGGTGGTGAAGCAGGGTGAGTGGGCAGAAGGGTGGCTGGCAGAGAGGACCGGCGAATGAGTGCCCGAGCAGTGGCATGAGTAAGGTGCCTCCTTACACCCCCCACCTCCACCCAAGGTGGGAGGTGAACACTGCAGATACATCTCTGAACTCTGGGTCTGCACTGTCCAAGGACAACTGTGAGTGGGGTGCAGAGAAGGGATGAGCACATTAAAGGGACTTTGGGGTTGCTGAACTTAAGAACACTGCCCAACGTACTTGGGAGATGGGTCTTTCGCTCATGGTTTATGTTTATGAGTCCTGTTTGGGATGTTTCCCCAAATTAATGCCGAGTTACCTCCCTCCTTTTATTAAAAAAGTTTTTTGCTACACTCAGACTCTGTGCTTGCAAGAGGGAAAGTACTGCCTCTTAGAGGTGCCCCGGGATTATGTGTAATTGTCCCAGGTCACTGGGTGGGGGCTCAAGCCGGTTTTCCGTTGTATTGTTGAAAAGGAACCCCTCGATACTGAACCCGGCCCTTGTTGCTGCCAACTGTGACTGGCAGAAGGGTTACAAATATCTCCCATCATAAGTTCAATACTGAAAAAATAAATGATATATTTAAAACTTACAATAATACTTAAATACTGTACTCACCTTTAATTTTTCCATGCCTTGATTTTCTCGCATTTTGCATGGCTTGTTTCTTTTGATTTTCTGAGATTTCCATTCCTGGATTTTAAAGTACATTAGGGTCTCAGTATTAAGATATTGTATCTGCTATTTGATAACAGTAAATTAAAAAACATTTGAGCAAACACAATTTTAAAATGATACTTTAGTGATTTTTAAATAATTCTTAATAGTAATGTACCATATGTTTTTGAGAAATACAGGTCCAGATTTTACTGTTTCACCAGTTTAACTCTGGCATTTCATTGGCATAACTGAGATACTAATTTGGCCCTTTGAGCACAAATTGATGCCAACCTGTGCTGAAATAATTATCTCCAGCTGGTGGTCATTGGGGATCTGACTAGCTACTTGTCATTTTACAACTCGCAGCTAAATTGGTGATGACAAAGCAAACTAACACCTAGGAAGATTATGTGGATTTATGACACTTTGGGGGCCAATGGATCCACAAACCAGTTATTGAATTGCTAGGAGAGATAAATATGAGGCTTGATTCTCTTCTCACTCACACTGGGGTAAACCTGGGATAACTAAATGAAGTCATTAGAGTTATACTGGTGTAAAGCTGGTAAGAGAAAAGCAAGGTCACAGTATGTATAGACATAATCCTGCTTGTATTCTGTAAAAGAAAACTGAACCCATTTTCCTCAGACCAACACTTGAATTTTTGCTGTTCCTGTGTTTACTGTATTGGTGTTATACATTTTATCTATGTTGATCCAAATTTAATAAAAATATATATTTTAAAAGCTGAAAAGCTCCTCTAAGAATATGAATGAATTTCAAACTACGTCACTGTTAAACTGGCATTTTACAAAATGTAATGTCTTCAGTTTGAACAAACCAGGTGGTGTTTTCTTTTAACGATGAGCTTGTAGCCTTCTTTGGTGTGTGTTATGCATGTCAGTGTATTGAGGGATATTAAATACACTTGTTTACACACTTACATGGTCAGTGTCATGTTACATGATACCATGGTCTAACCTAACAATTTACTGTAATGTACTAGTGTTAAGTGTCTGAGGGATTTCAATGTGGCTGAGAGAGGCTGGCTCCCAAAGAGGACAGGCACCTGCTATTAGTGTAGCTAGAGGAATTTTTCCTTACATCTAATGGACTATGTTTTTGGAGGTCAAGTACTGATGTTCTAGTCCCATCTCCCTATGTGTGAGATTCATCTAGTAACTGTGCGTGTTGTTTGCAGCATATGAATGTGTTATATTAGCACAACTAAAAAAGGTGTGTGTGGTGCTTCTCGTTCCATTCATATATATACAATGGACTGCAAAGTGTTGCAACCCAAAGCCAGGTGGCCCAACAAAGCAGCCACTTGGATTCCATTCTGCTCTTCATTCACACTTTTCAGTTACTTTGAATTCCCTGCACTTTCTGGCCTGCATTCATGGAGGAGTTACATCCCTCAGGTGACTGTTTTTAATATAATCTGACCATACTCTTTCAGTTACCAGTTATTCCTTTTATTTCATTTGTAATTATTCAATTCTTTTTTCTCTTCCTGGAGACAAAAAAGCAGCCAAAGAAATCAAAAAGTTGCAGCAGCAGGAAGCAGACTGTTTTCTTAGATCTACCATTAGTGGTTTTGGAGAAAGAGCTGCTGGTTGTGGCCCATTCCCAGCATGCACTTATAATAGCTCAGAAGAGTTGGATATGGTTTGGGAGGCTCTGACCTCTACTGAAATGTCTTTGAAAACAGAACTAGTCATTCAAGCTTTAGAATTTGAAGAGTGATTTATTTGTTCCTTGAATAGTTAAATTAGAGACTTCATCTGAATTCCAGCATGATAAATTACAAAATCAAACAAGATGTTTGAGGTTGAGAATACCAGAGGTCTTCCACTGGCTTTGGCTAAAGGATAGTGTTCAACTATGCCAAAAAAGTGAAATTGTAGAAAACAAACTCTCCTGGGTAATGGAGAAGAGATCCAAGCCATAGAGACTTACGAGGGCATATCAACATAAATAAAGTGGGTTTGGACATTAAATTTGAACCATCCCTTCTATAGCATAAGATACCTATATAACACAGGATACTACTAGGTCTGAACCATGGGCGCTGGAACGGGGCGGCCAGGTGGCATGGCCCCGTCACTTTTAAAAGTGGGATGGCTACGGCCTCCCACTTTTTCCCTGCCTTAAGGGCAAGCGATGGGGGCTGGGACCTTGGGGGTAAGAGGCGGAGCGGGGGCAGGGCCATGTTTTGGGCGCTGGTAACTCCTCTTTTAGGGAGCTTCTGGTGCTCCTGGTCTGAACAAGCATTTGGAATGTCTGATAAAGGATATTTTACAGCAGCCTACATTTCACACATATATGCAGTGATATATAAAGCTGGATTTATGAATCTAACATTATAGAAAATACATTTTCTTATTATTCTGTTTTTGTTTGCTACACACATCACTAATTAATATTTGTACAATGTTTTGTAGATATAAATCCCTAACTTGCACTCCTTGCATTGAACACAATGGAAATGTTGGGACTACAAGATATGCATGATCAAGCCCTCTATAAATGCTAAGTTATTATTATCATCATCATTATAATGCCCACTGCTAGTTAAGTCATGAGATTATACATTCAAATATAAGATGTAAAATAAAAAATTCAGGGATTTGGCTGCTGCAACTTTCCTTAGAATAGTATTCCTCAGTCTTATCAGTCTCAGGCCTTTTTATGTAGCTATTTTTGTTGCAATATTACTTTTGGGGGAAGGTTTAGCACCCAATCACCCATGTGTTTTCTTGTAGGAAGGTTCCAAACCTTCTCTCCCACCATATGAGTTTTGATAAACTGTACATAGCTCTGCCAGCAGCAGAAGGCGCCAGCAGCAGCAGTACAGTCTGGGTCTACTGGTCTGCACTTCAAAATCCCCAAAACGTGTAGTATTTGGTCTGACAAGGTGGGTGAAACAACAACTCTTATTGGACTAACTTCTGCTTGGTGAGAGACAAGCTCTCGAAAGCTTAATTTGTTTTTTACCCAACAGAAGTTGGTCCAATAAAAGATTACTTCACCCACCTTGTTTCTCTAATATTCTGGGACTGACACAGCTACTGCCTAGAAATTTGGGCTGTCCTGCATACTCTCTTGGTTCCATTTTTGTGGAACCCCCAGAAAGGAACTGCTATAACTGTAAAGAGCTCAGATCCTGGCTCACAAAGCTAAAGTGGAGGAGCTAAGTGAACCTTGGAAAGGTCCAAAGATGAACAAAGATTAGCTGTTGATCTCCTTGTGCCCAGTCCAATTCACAAATCCCCAACTGCAATGTGCCCAGTCATCAGGTTTAATGGAGCTAAGGCCCATCAAGAATTTGGAAATTAAGTGGGGGCCGGGGTAGGGTGGGGATGTTGTATTTTGTTTTGTAAACAAGGGAGCCCTGCTCCTTGATGTGACAGTCTATTCACTATTAGTCCCTCTCATTTTTTGGACAGCTTGAGCTAGCTTGAGTCGTTTTGTTGTGATAAATGGGATAGATTGTATATTAGTTCCCAAATGCACTACACTGTTCTTCTATTTCCCATCAGCCATCCTGCCCCAATGCACATGTTGTTTTAGAGCTCCGCTGGGCTAATATTCAGTAGTCTGGAGATGGGCCCAATAGTGATAAGTGTGTGCCTGGGCAGGGTATGCACTCCATGTAGAAGCCGCTTCTGAAAACAATGGCTGGGGTGCCCAACAGGAGTATAGGCTCCCAGTGCACTGCAGAGCAAGGGAGAATAGGGAAACTAATTTGCAAGGTAGTTTGTTTAGTTGTCTCAGCTCCATCTTTTATTTTGGGTACCAGCTACCCTTGGCTACTTATAACGTATGGTCCATGGGGGAAAGTTAAGGCTGATGTTGGAATATTAGCTGGCAATGTTTTGACTTTTTCTTTCAGTGTGTGTGTGCGCGCGCGCGTGTGTGTGGTGTTTTTGCTGTTGAATGACGATGACATTTATTTTCATGAATAAGGAGAAGGATAACTTTAGAGCCATAAACTATTGAGCTTCTCAGCAGGAGAGAAAATAATGGCCTAACAGAGAACAGCCACTACCTAGAATATATACACAAAAGAGGCCTGATTCTTGTTTCAATTACACCGGTGTAAATCAAGAGGAAGTCCATTAAAGTCAATGGGGTTACACTGGTGTGAGATCAGAATCAGCCTCGGCGTACATAGGGATTGCTCCTATTTTATGGGTGGGTTGGGAATATGAGGCTCTTAATCATGTTAAAGTTTTAATGACTTGTGAGTTATGTCATCCAGGAAATCACATTCAGAGCACTTTGGATTTTAATTTGCTGTCATTTAGAGCCATTTCAGTCCTGAAGAATGTTACTTATGAGTTATCCCATCTCTCCCCATTAAAGATAAATGTCATAACAGAGAGCAGCCATCATACATTACACACACACACTGGGATTTTTTCCCTCCCACCATTGCCTTAGGAATGTAAAAATCAGTTTTATGCTTCCTATCACTACTGTCCTCTTATATCTCTATTTTCTCAGTGCAATTCTGCTGAATCTTTTACCACTGATTTTATTAAACTGAAGCGGTTATGCCCAATATTAAACTGTGAAACAAACATAATTTTAAATTAAAATCCCAAATGCGCGCGCACACACACACACACACACGCGCGATACATTTTGGCCCAAAGCTGGTCCTTGGATTTGCAAGGCCCTATCCAATGTCAGACATGCAGGGTTCTACCCATTCCCCTCCTCACTTATGACTAGGCCTTTCCTCCTCTATAACTTGGCTGAGTGCTGCTATACTACATAGGTTGCACAGACCTAAGGATACTACTGCCTGGCTTTATAACAAAATGTTCTTTAGAAACAAAATGCCAACCACTAGTTCACATATAAGGTGTAGTCCATGCTAAAAAGTTAGATCAACCTAGCTACATAGCTCAGGGGTATGAAAAATCCACACTCCTGAGTGACGCAGTTAAGCCAGCCTAACCCTGGGTGCAGACAGTGCTAGGTCGATGGAAGAATTCTTGCATCAACCTAGCTACCACTTCTCGGGAAGGTGGATTACCTACGCCAATGGGAGAACCCCATCTGTCAGCATAGGCAGTGTCTCCACTTAAGTGCTGCAGCAGTGCAGCTGCAGTGCTGTTGCTGTAAGTGTTTCACCTGTAGACAAGCCCTTCATACTGGTATGTCAAGTTATTGTTACTGGCACTCTAAGCTCCCCCTCATGAGGTGAATTCTCTCACATCTCTGAAGCTGTGGAAGGCCCCCAATAACCCAGTAGAACTACATGAAGTTCTACTATGCAGTCAGAGGGAGCTTGAGGAATTCCACCCCACCCCATGCCCTAGAAGTCAGCTACACAGGGTCTCTTGCTGCATACCTGCTCTGAGAGGACTAGCGGGAGAGCAGGGGAAGGCCATAGAACAGGGATTAAGGAGCTACTGTTGATCTAGGGCTGCAAAAGTGGCTGTGGGGCAGTTTTACTGCTGCTCCATGACCAAATAGTGAGCATTCCTTCCCCCATCCCTGTAGAATCTCCCTCCACAAAGCTTTTCAGCGGGGGACAGATTTTTGCTCTCAATGAGTAGTCTGTGCTGCAGTTAGTGCACTCATCCTGCCTTCTGCTCTGTGTGTTGTGCAAGATGTAACCCACCACAGAGCCACAGCCACACCAATCCCCAGTCTCAGGATCACAGAGCTCACACAACTGAATGGGAAACAACAGACGCTTGTATAGCTGAAGTTTGTGTCTAGTAAACAGGCACAGCTGCCCAAAAAGGGTGAGAACCCATTTGCACAGAGCCAAAAAGGAGAGAAATCCAAACTTTGCCTTTTGATTTAACACCTCCCCGCACACTGTACATCTTTGCACTCACCCATTTCTTTGTCTTCCTGCACTCTTCGCCTTTCATTTTCACATGCCTCCAGCCACCTTTTCTTATCTTCCTGTTTTTTTGCACAAAACAAATAAACCTCTTCTGTTGCTCTATTCACAGTTTTGAAAGCATTCTTGATATTAATGTTAAAGTCCTTATCTTTGCCATCCTCAATGTCCACAAGTTCCATCTCATCCAGATCAATCCGACCTTTGTAATATAACATGTCCCGTCGCAGCAGGTCCTTTTTACAGAACACAAGCTGATGGTCAAAAAGGAAAAAAATCCTCTGCTGGCTTTTGCCTTGCTTTGAGATTTTGGTCAGTTCGCCCGAGTGGATCAGTTCTGAGCTTCTGGCTAAAACATCCTGCCCCTAAAATATATAGAAGTGTATGTGTAATAAATAAATACACAGTTTTAAGCGATCATATTACTAATTATTATTTTTGTAGCATTTGGTCACACGACAGACAGAACTGTACTTCAGTTTCAATGAACTTTTTTAAAATCTATAAATATAAAAGGTAGATCAAGCTGCATTCACAAAAAAATATGGGTTTGATTCTGCTCTCAGTTTCACCAGTGCAAACCAGGCGTAACTTCATTGAAGTCAATGGAGTTACCCGAGTGTAAAACTATCAAGAAATCAGAATCGGATATAATGGTCCCAACCTAAAAGAAAATACATTTTGTTCTCTTTCAACATGTCTTTGTAATCTCAAAGATACAAACACGTGTTATAACTGTTGCTCTTTCTGAGTAAGACATAAGATAATCAGTAATAGAGTCATTGCAAATGAAGCAACTCAACTTTTAACTGACCAAGGACCACATGAAATGTATGCACCATAAACTACTACCATAGAAAAAAAGATGCCCCCCAGAAGTCATTTAAGTACATTTTAATCTTAAATATTTCATGAAAATGGAAGAATGATACCTACCTCCCAATCAACAATAGATACTTGCCAGCGTGCAATCTTGTCTATGCTTTCCAGCCTTCGTTTGCGCTCATTGATGAGGCATGCTACATTCTTCATGGCCTCATACGCTGCCTGTATATTGTTATAATCACTGTAAAGTGGAAGCAGATTTCAAACACATTATATGCACTGGATATAACACATCAACACAGTTTACCTGACTGTCTGAAGCATGATTCTCTACAGTATCAATTTATCCCCCAACCAGAGTTCTTAAATCTGAAGGGCCTGATTCCCCACTACCTTGCATCTTGTATAGTCATTTACACAATTCTATGCTACCCTATCACCCACTTTGCACAGGTGTAAATTACTACACCCAGGGCAAGGAGGTGGAGAATCAAACCTAAGCTGTGATATCCAGGCTCCATTGAAATCAATGGCACCAGTCCCATCGACTTCAATGGGGACATGGTTTCACCCAAAGAGTTTATTTATAACAGGAATCCAGTTGTGTAAAACAATGTTCTCTTTAATAATTTATTTTTAGATTATATTTTCCTCTCCCTCCTCCCCAATAGCTGGGAGTGAGGCATGGGACTGGGGTGACTTGATAAGGGGAGCACAGCTTAGTGTCCTAGCTGCTTAGCTGCAATGTTATAGGCGTTGAGAGGAATGTCCTCTTCTGTCTTGTACAAGGATTCTTCTTAGAAAGGCCAATGAAAGGATCCAGAGAATGAGGAGTTGCTGAAATCTACCTAGCTGTTGTGAGTTAAGGGGGTCATGAGCACAAAGAAGGAGAAATGAAAGGAGGAGGGATTGATTCTTATTCTTCTTCCGTATGGCTTGGGTAGATAGATATAAATTTGTAGTTGTTGCTAAGGTTGATAGCCAGTACATTGCTGCAGCAGTGAGCTGGTGGAATGTCCTTCAGGCCCCCGGCAAAAGAACAAAGGGGACATTCAGATATGATGTGCTCTATCATTTGTACCTGGCGACCACAGGTGTATGCCTCATTTTCCACTTAAAGAGGGTTTGTTCACATCTCCCATGAGATGTCATGATGCGATTCAATTTGCACCAGTCTTTCCGACATAAATCAAAACCTGGTGGTTCCTCAAGAGGATCAACGACGAGCTGTTTGTTTTGAGCGGTCAAAGTGCTTCATGTGACTCTCCATTGAGCCTCAGCATCAAAGTTGGTTGTAAGGATCTTCATACGGTTCCATAGAGGGTTGCAGGATTTTAATCTTGTCTTTGGCGGGTTCTGCAGGTCATGGTGCAGTGGGATCCTCAAATTTGCGTTGACATGAGTAAGAAAGCGAGATGTCTGAGCAGCTCTTCTAATCTGTGGAGGCTGATGTGCGATAGGACCGGGAACCAGTCAACTGGGGTAGATTTGAGCATCCCTGACACTATGCCCATAGCATTATTGAGTTGAGTGTCAAGGAGTTTAGTGTGACTACTATGAGACCACACTGGTGCACAATATTCAGCTGCAGAATATACCAAGGCAATTGCGTCTGACAAAGTGGGTATTCACCCACAAAAGCTTATGCTCCAATACGTCTGTCTATAAGGTGCCACAGGACTCTTTGTTGCTTTTTACAAGGCAATTGTTGCGGTTCATAAGGTCCGTGGACTGGAGCCCCATGATGTTCTGGCCAATTTCTGATAAGCGCGACACGAGACCTGACCTTATCGTGGGTGTTCTCGAGGTGTTGTCGAAAGGTCAAACTCCAGTCCAGTGTAATGCCAAGATACTTTGGATTAGCTTCATGGCTGACGCTCTCACTGCAGAACTGCACATCAAGTTTGGTATTAGCCATTTTATTGTTCAGATGGAAAGCAGTTACCATGGGTTTTTTTTGGATTAGGCCTAAATTTCCAGCATTGGAAATAATCAGCCATTATGCTAAGATCTCAGGTTAGGGTGCAGCTGGTGGTATGTAGGCTTGTGTGCTGAACAGCTAGGGAAATATCATCCACAAACATGAATTTCCTTGACTCTGTTGCTGGTATATCCACGGTATATACATTAAAAACTACTGGGGCCAGGACAGAGCCCTGAGGGATGCCTGAGTTAAGAGTTCTTGGTCTACTGATCTGGCCATTAAGGTGTACCTTAAAGCAGCGATCCCCAGTCATCGCCGCCAAGAGGCAGATTGTTCACCAGCAGTGAATGATGCGGGAGACCTTGAGAAGGAGGCCCTGTCTCCAGACAGTGTCGTATGCCGAGGACAGATCAACAAGGGCGATTCCCGTCTTCAACTTACGTTGGAATCCTGCCTCAGTGTGGCTAGTAAGTGAAGCTACTTGGTCATAGAAGTTTGGGAGGAAGACGAGAACCTTCTCATGGTGCTTCTGTTAAGTGCTGGTGTTTTCTGTGCTCTGTGTTTTGTGCAAATCCACCAACATACCAATATCAATTGGCCACTGGATCGTTTTACCGACCTCCCAGCGAACATAGAGGGATTGATTAATGGCTGCTGACAGGCTGGGCCATTGCATGTAAACAGGTGTTTGAGGGGCAAGACTGAGAGCCCTGGCTTCCCCTCCACTTCTGCAAATTTCCTCACATGCTTCTGCCTTACCACCTGCACACCTCTGGATGTGTGTGTTCACAATTCACCTCCCTCTCCCTATTCAAATACCCACTAGAAACTCACTTCTGCAACATCACACATAAGAAGCGAGAGTAACACTAACAAAATCCCACTAATGTAAGGGTGGACATGCCTTATTGAGTGACCGCACAATCTCATCACTGTTTCCCTTGCCCTTCCTATCTTAGTCCCCTTCTTTTTGGTCTGTCTATTACTGTCACTTGTTGTGTAACAGGTGCCCTTACTGGCAGACTATAAACTCTGTGTCTTTAACTGTTCTATGGTGCCTCTCACACATTTTTGGGCATTTGAAAAATAATAGTTTTGAAATAAAATACTGAAGTTTAAATAAAGAAGAAAGCAGCTCCCACCAATCCAAAACAATCTTCTTTTGCCTGGGTTGTGTGGGTGAGTCTGGTGGAGGAGAGGGAAACAGAAAATGTGGGGGAGGCTGATGATACCCTGCCCTAGCTCTACCCACAGTCCAGTATTACTGGATGATCCTGCTCAAAAGTTACCAGCAGTGTAACAGCTACACATACTGGCATTCAAATTGATATCATGGGGCTTCCAAGTTAACCATGGAGATGAATAATGGCAGTAACCATGGAACTGAATGGCAATAATCCATCTCTCTTATTGGGCTAAATCCCGCACTACGTCCACGAGCAAAAATTTCATTGTATTCAATGGGAATTTTTCCAAGGTAAATACTGTAAACGTTGGACTCAGAGAGATTGTTTCAGGCTGGGTCTCTGCAGACTGGTTCATAGATGGAACCTTTTCCCTGCAACCGTAAGGGCTAGAAACACAAACTTTTAAAGATAAAAGCTTAATTTATTCAGAAAGTAAATCAGCACAGGGAAGTACTTAGAATGGCTATTTATTAATGATTTATGACTTCAATGGAGCTATATTGATTTATACCAACACATTATCTGGCCTCTAGATTTTACAATAAACAAAGATATTGGAGGAGCGCAAGAGGATAAAATCACCCTTTAACTTCTGCCAGCCCAAGCTTACACACAGATCTTGCCCATAACAGTGCTTTTCATGAGTTCATAGTAAAGTCAGTTAGTTAGGTCTCAGTTCAGCTTTGTATGGTTTATAGAGTGTATGCCAGAAACTCGGATTCACTGCTTGCTTACTAAATGAATGGACTATAGTTTAAATTACAGTCAGGCAATCCACATACTAAGTGTGCACTAGCACACAGTACACATTAATTCATCACTTAAATTAGCAGGAAATCATACAGAACAAAATTAAATTCCTAGTTTTAAGTTTCACGATGACAATGCTCCAAGTAGATGTTGAACAGTGTGGGCAACAGGCAGCAGCCTTGCTGGACTCCAACAGTGGTGCAAAACCACTCTCCTATTGTGCCATTGAGGAGAACTGCATGGCTGGTCTTGGCATACGGTTGTTTAATGGTAAGAATAAGCTTACAACCAACACTGTACTTCTTCATGGGTGCCCAGAGAGCTTCATGCCATACTCTGTCAAACTCCGTCTTGAAGTCAACAAAGACATGGTAGATGTCCTGCTGGTGTTGTAAGTACTTCTCACATAGAACACGAAGGTTGAAAATCTGTTCTGTGGTACTTCTTCCAGCATGAAAGCCAGCCTGGTCTTCAACAATAATATTCTCCACTTGTGGCTTCAATCTGTTCAATATGACTTTCAACGTCACTTTGCTGGGATGGCTAATTAAGCTTATGGTCCGGTAATTTTGATACAATTGCAGGTTGCTTTTCTTTGGCAGAGTGATGATTAGTGACTGTGTCCATGTGGAGGGCCACTCACCGGTCTGCCGATCTTGTTGCAGATCTTGGTGAGTATATGTATTACTATTTCTCCTCCGAATGTCATCAATTAGGCTGGGATGTTGTCAATACCTGTAGCTTTTCCATTCTTGAGTGATTTCACAGCTGTCTCCTAGGACGTCCATTGCTGCCTCATTCATTACAGCGTTGAAATTGTTGGTCGTTGTTTCTACGTCTTCCTCTAGAGCCAACAGCAGGGCAAATTTTCCGCTGATCATTGCTTGGAATGACTCTGCAATGTTTCGGTCTCTGAGTCTTTCTAAGTCAAACTTGGTTCTGGTGAACTTTGGCCTGACGATTTTCCTTAGCCGCAGCCAAAAATTTAGCATCACAAGGTCACTCTGTTGGAGTCCGGCAAGGCTCCTTCTTTCACCCACACTGTTCAACATCTGCATATATCTCAAGAAACAAGCAGGTTTTGCAGACTTTTGTTCTCTTCTCTATTATAGAAAAGTCCTATAGAGTATAATGGGGATTAAACCAATATTAAATAGGGCTTTATAGAAATTACTACAATAATATAATTTAACAGAGAATGATAACCTTTCAACAATTTTTATACCAACCTACAGAATTTATTGAGACTTGTACAGAACTAAAACAGGTATTTAATCTCTATTAAGTTCTATAGTTTGGTTCAGTATTCTACAGAAAGGAGATCATTCTTTATTAAGCAGCACTGACTATGATTCTGTGAAGAAGGCAAAGTCTGTTTCTGGTTACCACACAGGCTCTCTTGGGTCTGATAAACTGGTATCCTCATGGTGAGTTGAGAAAATGACAGCCTCAGTTCCTTTGCACATTTAGTGAACAAAATTAAACAGCTCGGACCAAGGGAAGCCCATGGCCTCTTTCCACACAGAGCACAGATAAGCATTTTCTAAGTGAATTTTGTGAGGGCTCTGAAGAAATTTTGAAGGGGAAAATGGGGGTGGGGGGGGGGGGAGAGAGACCAGAACAACTGATAAAAACCCAAGACAGTTGAATCATGGGCATCATCTGGAAAAATATACACTGGAGAAGGGATTACTGGGTTAAGAAATAGTGCAGTAATAGCAAAGGAAATGGTAATTTCCTGAACTGGCTGCCAGTTAACCAAACACTGAATGAAGATCCATATATGAGTGATTGTCAGATCACCGGAAAATATTCAGTACCACCTTTAGAGGGAGTTTTGCCTGAGTAAGTTCCTATGTCCAGGGTTGTTTCCTACACTGAAGATAGTAACAATGAATGTAGATAGTCTGGGTATCTCTCATTAATATATTTTTCCACCACAAAATTATTGAGTCTTTCTATACTGGTTGTTTCCTCTTCCACCCCCCCACCCCCTTGATTCACTTGTTTCTTGCAGTATCTAACTACATCATTTCATAAGGATTTTTCAGTTCTTTTTTCCCCTTGAACATATTTTTCAATGTTTAATGCTATTAAACACGTTCAGTTTATGTTGTTCTTCTAAGACCATCTTCACCTCTTCTATCTCTAAGGGTGTATCTACACAGCAAAGAAAAACCTGTGGCTGGCTGGGCTCTAGAACCATGAGGGGTGAGAGGGAAGTCAACACAGCAATGAAACAGCCCTGCAGTCCGAGCCTGGCAAGCCCGAGTCGGCTGGTACAGGCCAGCTGCAGGTTTTTCTTTGCTGTGTAGACATACCCTGAGACACTTCTCTTTTCTAATTCTTCCCTTTTCTTCCCTACATGTATCCCTTATTCATTTTTCCCTTGGAATCACTGATATTTTTTCACTCTGGTTTACAAATCTCTTCTTCCTTCCTTCCTTTCTTCCTTCCCTCTCTCTCTCTCCAGATCAGTCCCCTTATACTCAAGGGTGACTATTTAACATGTATATTGTTTCTGAAATATTTTTTCACATAGTCCCAGGATGATAAACATATTGGGTGAAATTCTGTCCCCACTGAAGTCAGTCACAGCTTTGCCATTGATCTTAAGGAGCCAGGTTGTCATCCACTGCCTGACCAAATCTACCTTAGACTGCTTTAGCAATAAGGTAACATTATGGTATTAGACAGATCATTTTAATTCTCTCACCCGTGCTCTTCGGTAGTATATTTGAGTAACTCTGCAAGCTGAAGAGGGTATTTACAGATCTTCTGAACAGGTGTAAGGAGAAAGCCATCAATAGCAATGTCAATCATCTGCTGAAGCAGGCGACAGGCCTCAAAGAAGTGACGGTATTTGCTCTGTTTCATTAGGTTGGAAAGCTCAAGGCAGGCACTGGGATGATTGTTACAATACTCTGAGTAGATGGCAAAACCTTCTTGCTATAAAGAAAAACCAAAGCTTTAGCTAAAACATTCATCTTAAAAAGACAAAACCAAAAATCGATATTGAAGTTATAAAACACTTCTGGTTACACTAATTAGACAGTTTGCTAAATTACACCCAAACTGAATAACAATCTATTTAGAAAACACAGAAGAATCTATTCTACAATTGGTAATAGGTGAAACTCCTGTTAATATGGATCGCAGGAGAGTGCATTCACTAGCAGTGCTTGCTGCTTTCTGAAATGGAAAAAAACCAAATATCTCTTTACGCTAACCAGATTTGTGAATTTCAGTCATACGGGGTTCTCTGTGAACACTGAAACAGAGGCCTCCACAAAATCACAATTATCAAACTCACTTTAAGAAGGAGTTTTCTTTGAGGAGCCTTGGAAATTGGAAGCCTCCTATGGTTATTGGTAAAGCTGAGCGAATAATAGATTTTTTGGTTAAAAATAATAATAATGATAATCTAGTTCAATTTGAACCAAACTAATTTTTAAGAGATTTTTTCAAATTGAAAAAATGTCATTTTGAGTTGAGTGAGATGTCTGAATTGACTCTAAACAATTTTTTGTTTAGTTTTTCTATTTGGGGTTTTCTGCGCCCCCCCCCCACCTTTTTTTTTTTAAACTGGCCAAACTTGAGAACAGCATTTTTTTTTTAAGCAAAATTAACTTGGAAAAAAAAAATGAGTATTTTTCAGCCTGAACTATTCAGTGAGTTCTACCCAAACACATGAATAGTTATTGAACCCTCCAAAATGCATTTTTCGGTGACATTTTTATTTGCCAAACTTTTTTTCTCAAGTCTACTTGGAGGTTATGTAGGTGATTAGCAATGATATGTGACTCTTTTCTCACCTTTATTAACCAGGGTGATTGACATTTTCTCTGGGAAGATACTGGATGTAGTTTTCATAGAACAAAATCAACTCAGATACCTGCAGTTATGTAAATGTTAACCTGTGATCTGTGTTCCCTGTAAGCTGCGTGCTTGGGCTGCCAGGCAGGAGAGATTTAAGTGCCGTTCTGTGCACAGGAGGCAGCATGTGTTCAAGTGCCCCTCCCCCCATGTTGCCCATCCTGCAGCTGCTCCTGGGACCCTCCTGCTGGCTGTGCAGAGCAGAAGCTGGGGGAGGGAGGAGGGTGCTCTCAGGATGTCACCCTCCCCCCACCCCTGTACCCCATCTCTGCAGAGCAGGGCAGAGGGGATAGCCTGGCTCAGGAGGACAAGGAGCTGCTGTGGTCTGAATGGTGAGTGGCTGTCGACTGAGTACCTTTCTTAAAGAGACAGTGCATTGTTTCTGACATTTCCCCAGAAGCCAGCTCACACAGTCTCTCTCTCTCTCTCTCTCACACACACACACACACACACACACACACACACACACACACAGAGTCTCTGTCTCTCTCACACAAAGAGTCACTGTCACACACACACACACACACACACACACACAGCGTCTCTCTCTCTCACACTCACACACAGAGTCTCTGTCTCTTTCCAACACACCTCCCAACACATACTCGTATTATTATTATTATTGTTACTTCTTGGTACTTCCTGCAATGCACATATATGCTCTGTAATTTTATTCTTTCAAAGTGTGATTTTAGTGTTTTGACTGGTCTATGCATTTCATAATTTTTATTTCTCTTACACTTAAATTTAATTCTTTGAGTAGTGAGTTCTAAAATGCCTAACCTGTCCTGGCTGGAGTAATTATCCCTCTGGTAACTTTTAAAATATATATATTATATCTAAGTTTTTTGTTTCTACTGGTGGTGCATATAGGCACATACCTCGGTGCACATAAGAAAATGTATTCCGCATATGGATGGAAAAAATTAGAGGGAACATTGCCTGTGATTGTTGGAAACAGTCCTGTTCATCTGGGACCTTGGGATCACCATAGCTATGAAAATGGAAAGACTGTTCACTTACAAGGAAAATAGGCCTACTCAAAGGGTGGAGGTGGAAAAAAAGGAGGGATTTTAAATGTTTTCATATAATCAGCACTAACTAAAGTGTCTTCCTCATGGTAGTTTAACATTTACTAATCATATTTTGTTTATTTCATAAGCAAAATGGAGTTAAATGACATACATGTTGAAGAAAGCAGGATCCTATTTCACTTAAATGAGGTTCCTCTTTGTTGTACTGTTTCTCAAGATCTTTCAGAAACTTTCTTTGGAATTTGTAAATATCTTCAATGTTTCCAAAAATGGTGTTTAACTGAGCCATGGTGAACATTCCTGTATGTTTACGACACTGCCGAATATATCCCTGGAAATAAAACAAGAAAACCTCTTTGTATCAAATCTGAAAGAGATCAAGAGCTTGAAAATGGAGTTTGTACTGAACAAGGCAACTCAATTTGATATTCTGCTTTCCAAGGTTAGATTTTTGTGGTCTCTGATTTCAAGGCCATATTCACTACAAAACTGGATGTACAAATTCAGATGTGTGTCTGAACAGTTATGTTACTGATTCTCCCAATCCTAATTCTGTTTCACCCTAGAGTTGATTAGTCAGGAAGCCAGATGTCAGCACTTGTATAATATCTAATACAGAGCTGCATTTTATTGTTATAACTACCAATCCAGGAGGAGGAGAGCCTGCACTACCAGTTTTGCCACAGTGTTTAGTAGTAACTGCCCCAACTGTGCTATGACAGAGTTTGATCTTGCCTGTACAGATGAGACCAAATTCTGTAAAAACACAGTCTAAAGATAATCTTTGCTAGGGCTAGTGTAACCCACACACCTCTGGGGGGTGGTGTTCTGTCCCATCTAGTGGCACCGAAACCATTTAGAGCAGTGGTGGGCAATGTGCGGCCCACACACGGCCTGTTGGGGTAATTCGCTGGCAGGCTGCCAGACAGTTTGCTTACGTTTGCACTGCTGCCTGCAGCTCCCAGTGGCCATGATTCACCGTTCCTGGCCAATGGGAGCGGCGAGAAGCAGTGCGGGCTGCAGGGACGTGCCGGCCACTGCTTCCTGCAGCTCCCATTGGCCAGGAATGGCGTACCGCGCGTACTGGGAGCTGCGGGCAGGTGGCCGTGCAAATGTAAACAAACTGTCTGGCGGCCTGCCAGCATATTACCCTGATGGGCCGCATGTGGCCCGTGGGCCGCAGGCTGCCCACCACTGACTTAGAGAGAGATTAATGAGTCTAAGGGCCATATGGCTTTTAGCTCATGCAGTAGAGGCTCATGCACTAAGCTCCAGAGGTCCCAAGTTCAATCCTGCCTGCCGACGACCAGGGTCTGTTGGTGTTACACTAGCGCATGGTTCCTTGAGTATTTCAGGGCTTGGTCCCAGCCACATAGGTAAGATTACCTTGTTATAATGCGCTTGAGGTGCTACTGTGTTTAAACACTGCTTAAACACGGCAAAATCTATAGCATGGACAGGACCCAACTGGTACTGGAACGACTGCTACCTAAAAACCCAAATGCTCCATTAACAAATATTTCTCTCTCTTTTATGTCTATCTGTATGGGTTCAGTTCAGTACATCTGTCTCAGTCTCTAAGTAGATATGTTACAATGCTCCAACCCCACAAAGCACTTGAAGTAACTTCTACTCTGCATTCAGTACCAAAGAGCAGGTAATACAAACAACTATGCAGCCAGGAGGAAGAGAAAGGATTAGGGTTCTGCTGAGGTAAGTGGTCAGCTCCTGCCGCATGTCACAGAGAGGCATATGATCAACAAATATGTAGCAGCGAGGCACACCTGGCAAGCTAATAAATATCTGCTGTTTTACGCACTGTGGGGAGAATGGGATACAGTATGCTAAAATGGCTGCCAGAAAACATCTGTTGCACACACAATAGGGTATGGAACCCAGGTGCACGTGAGCACTGAGGTTAAACCGTGTGGTTAGGAGATGTTTGCCAGGTCTGTACCTTTGGACGCTGTCAGGCATGTTGCTCCCAGATCTCCCTGTGAGCTGCTAGCACCAAAGAACTTGCAATTGCTGCAGTGAGGTAACTAGGTTCAAGCAGACTCTTGGAGTTTCTGAATACCATTTCTGGGTACAGATGGGTGCTACCATGCATGTCCCTACCTTCCCAACCCCTGCCTTTTAAGGGAGGTGCCAATGCTTCAAGCCAAGTTGGTTAGGGTTACCATATTGCAGTCCTGGAAAAAGAGGACACTCCAAGGGGCCCTGGCTCCGCCCCAACTCCGCCCCCGGCTCCGCCCCAACTCCGTCCCTTCTCCAAAGTCCCTGCCCCGACGCCACCCCCTCCCCTGAACGCTCCGCCCCCTACTCTTCCCCCTCCCCTGCTTCCCGCGAATCAAATGTTCAGAGAACGGAGTGGTCTCTAGTAGTCAAAGACCCTTCTTCCCCGTCCCCTCCAGTCTATGTCTATCCTATTGCTGTCTAACCCGCCCCAGCTCCTCATCTGATTTCAACTGCCCCCCACTACCGCTCTGGATTCCTTGTCCCAGTTTCCTGGTCCTGTCTCACTCTCCTCTCTCCCCGCCCCCATCCCTCAGATGGGATGTTCATTCCAGATTGGCAAAATTATAAGGCTTCCCAACATTTCAACACTTCCCATTCTAAATTTTCGGTTGCTTAACTATAGGCTAGTTCTGCCTACAACAAAGCATATTCAGAACCTCTGATTAAAGGGATTATAAGTGTAGCAACCTCCATCATAACTAGTCACCAAAGATTGAACCCGAGCCATCCAGACTTAAAAGTATGAGCTTCTACTACTTGAGTTCAAGCTATAACTCCCTTAGCTGGTAGCTATACAGTTATCCTCTAAAAATCCACCAGAGGAGGGCCCAAAACACATGTTGGACAGTGAATTACAAAAGTGCCAAATATTATTATTAGACCTGCAATACTTTTCACAATGAACATCAGCGGGGGATAAACTGGGAGTTTAAGAATATTTGGAAAACAATTTTAGAATAACATTCAGTGCTGATTTTATTTCAGCCCACATCTTAATAGTTTTGAATACAAGATCACAATTTTCAGCTCATTTGGTCTGAACATGCAGAGCTTTAAAATTGCTATACTCTAAACTGTATATTAACTACAATTTTATAAACCTGCATGTCAGAGAACTGTGTGCCACTACTACTAGACAGTGGCACAAGGCAATTCAGTGTGAATCACAGAAATGTAGGACTGGAAGGGACATCAACAGGTCATCTAGTCAAACCCCTGCACTGAGGCAGGACTGAGTAATAACAACTAGACCATCCTTGACAGGCGTTTGTCTAACCTCTTAAAAAACTCCAATGACTGCTATTCCATAACCTCTCTAGGTAATTTGTCCAGTGCTTAACTACCTTTACAGTTAGGAAGTTTTTCCTAATGTCTAACCTAACTCTCCCTTGCTACAATTTAAGCCCATTGCTTCTTTTTCATGCATGTCCTGAGTGGGACGGGGGTGGGTCCAGGCAGTGGGATTGGGGGGAGGGAGGTCGAGGGAGTCAGTGGGTGTGTGGGGATGGACCGGGGGAAGCAGGGTGGAGGAACTGAGGGGGACAGGACTGGGACTGGGGGGGGCTGAGGGGGATGGGACAGGACTGGGATGGGGGGAGTAGGGTAGGGGCTGAGGGGAGCATGAATGGGACAGGGTAGAGAGAGCTGTGTAGAGTGGGGTGGGGCGGGGGAGACAATGGGGCTGGGCTGGGGAGGGTTGGGGGGTTGGGGAGAGGGACAGGGTCTGGAGGGGATGAGACAGAGGGGAGCAGTACTGGAATGGTGGGAAGTTGAGGGGGTGGGACAGCAGGGGGAGCGATGGGGGTGGGATGACGGGAGAGGCTGAAGAAGAGATTTGGGGTAGGGCAAGGCTGAGGGCAGTGGGTTGGGGGGAGCAGGGGGACTGTGGGGGAGGCTGTTGGAACGGGGGCAGGGACTGAGGGCAGTGGGTTCGGGGTGGGAGGTACAGGGGGAACTGCGGGGGAGGCTGAGGGAACAGGGTCAGGGTGGGGCCTGAGGGCAGTGGGTCTGAGGGGAGCCCCCCCAGAGGGACCTGCCAGGGGGCCAGGTGAGCCCAGCAGTGCTTACCTGGAGCGGCTCCCAGGAAGCATCCAGCAGGCAGGTCCCTCCCAGTCCCTCTGGCCCCTTCCTAGGGTTGGGTCAGGTGGAGGGGAGGGGGGTAGGGGCGGGGGGAGCTCTCTGCCCGGCGACCGCTGCCTGCTGCCGGAGTCTACAGGCCCCGCCCCGCTGCAGCACGCAGGGGAGTGAGACCTCCCTGCCTCTCTGTGTGCCGGGGCAGGGGGAGGGCTGCGCTCTGCAGGCTCCTGCCGGCCAGGCGGGGGGCCCCGTGGGCTGGCGCCGCCGCGCCGGGAGCTCTCAGCTGCGCGCTGCCCCAGGGCCCAGGGAGGAAAGGTGAGTGGCGCCGGCAGCGCCGGCTTGCCGCGGTTCCCCCAGCGCGGCTGCCCTGTCCTCGCTTTTGGGTCTTTAAATAGCCGTCCGGGGGGAAATCCCGGACATTTTTAGCTTTTTACAAATTCCCCCCGGACGGCTATTTAAAGACCCAAAAGCCGGACATGTCCGGCCTAAAGTTGGTGTTTTTTGCCTTTTGCTTTGGTGCACAGGCTCCCACAAGGGAAGTTATTTCTTGTGCAGATCTTGTAACTCTGGGTCAGCCTCTGGAGTAAATTTTTCTCTGACTCAGACCTACATATAAGCACACCACCAGCCTCACTGTCCTGCTTGCACAGCCATGAGTGATTCACTCTTTGCTGAACTTGGGCACGTTTATTCCCCTTGGAAAACATGTGCATTAGCACTGGTCCACTAAATGCACAGCCACTCTGTCTTTTAAAAAAACCCACAGATGAACTGGATTAGTGATGTTTAAGAATTAATATCAGTGGGCCAAATCCTGAGAGCTCCAGCTCCTCCTGACATCAATGTATGTACTGATGTATCTCAGCAACAGAGTTAAGCCAATGAAAGTTAACGTTAGTTTCTCACACATACTACATCACTAGAAAAAACATCTACACCCTCCAAAGAAAATAACTAAATAGAAATTGGTAGCTGGAGCAACAGAATGGTACCTGAAAGAATAAATGGCAAAAGAGGCAAGCAACTTGGGGCTAGTCTGAAGACAGAAGGCAATTCAGTTGGACAAGTCAAGGAGATAAATTCTTACGTTCATAAAGCAACACAAGATTTGTAATATTGGTTCAAAACTGTTGGTCTAGCCAGTCTGGTATTCTTCTAGCAATTGCCAATACCTGATGCTTCAATGGAAGATGAAATTCACCCACTATGAAGCAAGCCAAATGTGTCAGAGATACACATGTTGGTAAAAATCCCTCCCTGACCTTTTATAGCTTATGTCCTGAAGTATAAGATTGAATTACACTTACCCTGGCATAGATAAAAAGTGTATCTTAATGATGATCTTGCTCAAGGAATTGAAATTTAGCAAAACATTTTAAAGATTACCTGAAAAAAATGGGTTTGTGCCTTTGTTTTGTTTCTTTAGGCCTGATAAAAAATAATCTGCTTGTTTGCCACAATATAGAAGGGCAGCTCTTATTATTTTTATTTTTCCTGGAAGATTCTATATATGACTGGAGAACTAATAGGACTATGAAATAACAAGCAGAAAGGAAGTGAAACCTAACAAACTGAAAGGAGAAGTGATTTTTTTTGGTCAGGCTGTTTACCATCCTTCATTGGTTCTTTTTTACTATTCTAACTCAAACACCCAAACCACACGTGGGAGAAAAAACGTTCATAGTTAAAGGCTCAAACGTCAATTAAGGTGTGAGAATGCTCCTATTACAGGTCTCTGGTCCTCCAAGGAAACTCCAGCAAAAAACAAACAGAGAAGGTAAGTCTTGATACTACTGATCTTTCTGCAGTTTAAACAAGCAGAATATTTTTAAAAAATAGAATTACATAATAAATGACCAGAAAAAAAAGAACAAATCCAATTTTTCATTTTTTCCTCTGCAGGCCACCTTCAAAATGTTCAGACACTAAATTGTAATTAGATACACCTCTAGCCCGATAGAACGCTGTCCTCGGGAGCCAAAAAAGCTTACCGTGTTATAGGTGAAACCGCGTTATATTGAACTTGCTTTGATCCGCCGGAGTGCGCAGCCCCGCCCCCCCCGGAGCACCGCTTTACCGCGTTATAGCCGAATTCTTGTTATATCGGGTCGCATTATATCGGGGTAGAGGTGTACTACAGTATTACATGGGTTTACAGTTATCTACAGATGCAAAGTGGTAGGAAATACTAAGTAAGCTGGACTCTCTCCCCTAACATGGAAACTGCAGTCAGGAAAGCAATGCATTGTTAACAGGGACAAAATGAAGTGTTCTTTAAAAAAAGTACATTATGGTGTTCAATAAAGAAGAGAGTTAGAACTGCATAAGAGAGCATTCTCATTGACTGCCTTTGAATTGCAAGGATGAATCTTTTGACAACAGAAAATGCTCAAGTTTTCACTCATAAGGAACATTTCTTCAAACTAGGTCTGTGGAATGCTCTAAGTCTATGGCTTGACACTGTACCTCACAGATGTCCTTGAGATGTTTGATATAGACTCTCTCCGTGTTCATTATTTCTTGTATCACATTGGTTCTCATCTGATCCTTGTTTTCAGCAATTTTTTGGCGATGTTTGCTAGCATCTGCATGTTGCTCTTCATCCTGGATGCTACCACAATTTTCTCCAAGTTCTTCCTGATTAACTCGTAGCTGCATTCATAACAGAAAAGACAGCTAGAGTAGTGCAGCAAGGTGTTACAAAAACAAATGTTAACAATTATTACAAACTTTATTTAATTACAATAAAGGCAGCTCATAACTGATTATTAATTATTATTAATATTATATAACTGGTCCCCAGTCCTAATAAGGTCTATCATGTAACTCTTATGCAAGTATTTCCACTGGCTACTAATGTAAAGGTTTCAGTAATGGGCCCACTCTTTCTTTCTGGGTACCCATACGGCCTTCATCACCATAGTATCCGAAGGCCATCATATAAATGTTGCCTGTATTTTTTGTTAACAGAAGTGCAGATTTATTAGAGACCATGAGCAGTGGGCGCTCATTGCCAATACTCAAATAAGTAAATTGTGGCTTTATTTTTCATGTTAAATTCGGATGACACTGATCTGAAGTAATCAGTTACAGTCATTTCTTCTTTCCCCAATTGTCCTCCTTTCCCAAAGAATGGGGCACTCACACTGATATCTAAAGTTAAAAATACATTTTTCTGAAGTGAGAGTATCAGAAGAGAATGCTGAGTAGAACAGATGTTCCCACCTCCATCCCCAAAACTGCTGTGCTCTTTCTGTACATATTGACCACTCTTGAGTGGTATTAGTGCTGGTTCCTTTACCTCCATGGGACATAGTCCAAATAATAATGATAACGATAAGCTGGGTCTCTGTCCTCATTTCTATTTGGATTTTGAAAGGGCTACCCAGGAGTAAGTGACAGTAATATGTGGCCAAGTAGATTGCAAATATTTGGGCCTGATTCTCTTTTGCCCTGTCCCTTGTGTAGTCTTTTATGCCTGTGAAAAGTGGTCATAAGGAGTTACAATTTTGATTTGCAAATGCAAGGCAGTGGAGAATCAGGCACTTAATTTCAATTTAATATTGGTTTGGGGCATTCAGCATGAACCAAGGATATAAAGATATGAATGCTTAATCGAGAATAGCAACATTTAACAAAATAAAACAAACCATTGTTATATTGACATTTTACCAGGAAACTGATGTAAAGCTGCAATAATGCAGTGGTGAATCAGGCCCTCGTTGTAGAAAAGAGACAGACGTAGGTTACTAACCCTGACAAAGCTAGCTGGAAACCAGGCTTCCTTGTCTTCATTTCTTCCCCACCACCAGTCTTTGTTGGAAGCTTCAAGGACTCTGATGACGTCCCCAGCTTTAAAGCCTAGCTCTTGATCATCCATAGTCACGTGGTCCCACAGTGCCTCTGCATAGACCATGCTGCCATCACTTATTAGCTGAAATGGGGGGGCGGGGGGAGAGTTGGTGAAGGACAAAAGCTCAGCAAAGACCAATCTGTAGACTGCTAGAAAACTAAACAAGCATAATTAAACAAAAAGGAGATAAATAAATACAACCTGTTTCAGGATGAGCTGAGTATTTTGAGAAATCTGTCCTTGTATAATTATCTGTCTGAGAAATTAGATAATGCAGCAAAAAGGTCTGGATCCCAGACTTGACCAAGCTTGAGTACAGTTATATGAGGCATCATCACTTTAACCAAAAGGTTAGACATACTGGAAAGTATCCTCCTCTTACCTCATTAATTGCTAGCTGTTCCCCTCCAGGCTGCAGGTATCTAGGGCTGGGTTGGCAGAGCTCCTCATAACTGTAATCCTCCTCACTACCATTGTCATCAACTAAGGCAGAAGATTCAGTTTCACCATCTGTAACAACTAAAACAATAGTGACAGGCTTGAAACAGAGTAATTTGGTTTAATCAAAGACAAGCAAACATACAAAAACAATTTAATAAAAAATGTGAACATAAAACTGCCAATAGGCTAAGGCAAAACCCCTTAGAAAGTGCCTTTGCTCTTGAAAATATAACACCACCACATTTACTTAGGGAGTAATTTTCCTCTCATTTACACAGGGAGTAATTTTCCTCTCATTTACACACCCATACAAATTGGGAATAACCCCACTGAAGCAAACAGAGCTACACAGAAGTAGACCTGGATGTAAACCATTAACATTTTTGGGCCTGTGTCACAGGTAGGTAGATACAGTAGTTTCCTGCAGGGTCCCTGGTTCAGAGGAAAAAACTTAGGTCCAGATTTGAAAAGGTATTTAGGTGTTGTTGAGCTCAGGATTCCACTGCCTAACTTATTTAGGAGCCTAAGTTAATTTTCAAACAGGGTTTAGGCACTTAGGAGCCTCAATCCCATCGACTGTCAAAAACAATTTAGGCTCATAAGTGCCTAGGTCTCTTTTGAGAATGACACTTAGGGTACGTCTTCACTACCCGCCGTATCGGCGGGTAGCAATCGATTTATCCGGGATCGATATATCGCGTCTCATTAAGACGCGATATATCGACCCCCGAACGCGCTCACCGTTGACTCCGGAACTCCACCAGAGCGAGCGGCGGTAGCGCAGTCGACGGGGGAGCCGCAGCCATCGATCCCGCGCCATGTGGACCCCAAGTAATTCGATCCAAGATACTTCGACTTCAGCTACACTATTCGTGTAGCTGAAGTTGCGTATCTTAGATCGATCCCCCCCCCCAGTGTAGACCAGCCCTTAGGCATTGCAATTCTGAGCACAGCAATGCCTAAATACCCTTAAAAATCTGGGCCATAATCTTTATGACTCTTAGGCAGATGGTCAGAGGCAGCGGGCATAATAGGCCAGGTTAGTCTCCCCTAACCCAGGCCATGGCCCCACCCATACTCCGCCCCGAAGCCCCACCCTCGCTCTCCCTTCCCCTGAAGCCAGAAGGGACTCAGCTCGAGCTGGTGGCCTGGTGTGCTCAGGAAGCTTGGCTGACCAACAATCGAGGGGTTGGGCCAGTGCTAGTGTTACCAACTATCTAACTGCAGAAAATCGAACACCCTTGCCCTTACCCCTGCCCCGCCCTGAGGCCACACCTCTGCCCCACCCCTTCTCTGAGGCCCCGCCCCTGCTCACTCCATCTTCCCTCCCTCCGTTGCTCACTCTCCCCCACCCTTCCTCATTCGCTCATTTTCAGTGGGCTGGGGCAGGGAGTGGGGTGCAGGGGGGGATGTGAGGGCTCTGTACTCTGAGGTGGGGCCGGGGATGAGGGGTTTGGGGTACAGGAGGGGGCTCAGGGCTGGGGCAGGGTGTTGGGGTGCGGGAGGGGATTGGGGCACATGCTCTGGGTAGCACTTACCTCAGCCAGATTCTGGAAGCAGCCAGCATGTCCCTCCGGCTCCTATGTGAAGGGGCGACCATGGGGCTCTGAACACTGCCCATGCCTGCAGGCGCTGCCCCCTGCAGCTCCCATTGGCTGCAGTTCCCAGCCAATGGGAGCTGTGGAGCCGGCACTCGGGGTAGGAGCAGCACGCAGAGCCCTGTGGCTGCCCCTTCACCTAGGAGCCGGAGGGACATGCTGGCCGCTTCCGGGAGCCACGCAGAGCTGGGTACGGAGCCTGCCAGCCCCGCTGCACTGGCAGCACTGCCAACCATACTTTTAACGGCCTGGTCAGTGGTGCTGACCGGAGCCACAAGGGTCCCTTTTTGACTGGGTGTTCCGGTCGAAAACTGGACACCTGGCAACACTAGCCGGTGCTTGGACTGGCCTGGGGGTCGGGCCAGTACTTGGGCTGGCCGGTGGCCAGGGGGTCAGGGTGGTGTTGGGCTGGCCGGTGGCCCTGGCAGCTGAGGCAGGAAGGCCAGTGCTCGGGCCGACCGGCGTGGCTAGGGTGGGCTGCCCAGCAGCCACAAGATGCTAGGGCGGGTGGGCCGGGGCTTCTCTGGCCATGGTGCGGGGAGGGGTAGGCTCAAGGCTCCAGGGGGCAGGGATGGAAGGGGCGGGGCCGGGGTAGCCTCCCCGAAGGGGGGATTCATGTGCTGCCCTTGCAGATGGCCTGCAGTGTAATCCTGCATGGAGTAGGCTATGAAGGAGAAAAAAGCAGAGTGTAGAACTAGGCGGGAAATGGTTTTCCTATCCCATTAAAATTTTCAAGATTCAAAAAAAAATTCTCCATTCTGCGGTGGGATGAAATCAAGCGATTTTGAATTTTTTGTTTTTTGGTTTTTTTGGTGAAGAAAGGCAGAAGAGATGGGGAGATTAAGGCACTCACATGGAACCTGGGAGAGTCAGGTTTGGAATCTGCTCTGCCAGATTTGGAAGAGGGACTTGAACCTGACTCTCCTACATCCCAGGTGAGTGACCTAACCAGCAGGCTATTGGCTATTCTAGGTTGGATTTCTCCCTCTCTAACTCTTGTTTTGACCAGAAATTCCATCTTGAAGCTGAAAAACCTCCCCAGCAAAACTTTTGTCAAAAATTACACATTTCCACAAAAAGGTTGTGTTTTTTTTTTTTTTTTTTTGACAAATCAGCATTTTTCGACAAAAAGCCAGCCAGCCAAAAAATTCCCAACCACCTCTACCAGAGAGGCTTGCCTTGCTTTTTGGATCCCACGCAAACAGTCTGTACAGTGTAACCCATAGGTTTTCATGACAGTATAGATAGCCCTGTCTATATTAGTGCTTACACTTGCACCCTTGCAAGCATTTCCACTTATATGGATACTAATTTTTCAAGAGTAATCAAGGCCATAGGATGCAGAGATCAATTAAAACATTTACCTTGTGGCTTTCTTTCTTTAGAAGGGCACAATTTTGCCCTTAGTCTTGACGTAAAACAACACAGTTATTCTACCCACCACAAAACATTTTAAAATACACATTCATATTAATGTCTCATAGAGCTAATAAAGGAGGCTGCAAAATTCCTATTAAAAAGTTGAGATCTCTCAGCCATAGGGTTACAAATCTGAAAACTAATAGAACTATATACTTTAAAAGTGGTATAATTTAAAACTCACTGACATTGCTTTCCCGAAAATCTGTAAATAAATAACATATACAAATCAGCTTCTAGCCTCAAATCTGAAGTGTTAAATTTCATCCCGGATCTCATTTTTACAGCCGCATTGTAACATCAGTACTGACAACTGGTTTGTTGCAGCAAAGATAGTAGACATAAATACTCTAAAACATTTAACTAAAGATGAAAAAGGAGTGTAATTTTTCGGCTGGTAACTGCTCATTATTCCTTACCAGTCAAGAGGCTTCCATTGCCTTGGTAGCTAGATTTAAAAAACAAACAAACAAAAAAACAACAACCACCAATCACTTACTCTCTGTATCTATTCCTCTAATGTTTACCGGCAGGAGTAAATATTTTACAGCTAGGGATGGGTATCCCTGTAGCTCTAATGGATTGCAAAAACTTAAGACAATGTGAGCCTGATTCTGATCTCTATCCAGCTTTTCATTGGTGTAACTGTTGATTGCAGTGGAGTTTACATTATTTACAACAACATGAATATGATCAGAATGAAGCCCAGTGACACTAACACTTGATAATTTTAAATCAGAAACATTACAGAGAATAAGGAAGAGTGAACCTTCTACTCACACATACCCATCTGAAGGCTCTCCAGACTCCAAAATCGTGCCATTTCCCCCCTGGCTACCATGCTGCTGTCAAAAACAACGTACAGAGTAGGGGCTTGGCCTTTAATAGGTGAAGCTTAGTCCTAAAAGATTCACAGAGAACCAGAAAGGCTTAGAGCCTTTGAGCTACTGAAAATTCAGAAACAGCTTATTCATTGCTTTGAGCTTCTGTATGTGCATATCAGGCCAGAGCCTACTTCGAAACTGACAGCTCACTCACTGTTCCTATAGCTGTGGGTTTAGTGGATCAGTGACATCATGGGGTACCCTTAGGGAGGAAGTTACAGAAAAGAAAAAACCTGTATATACAGTGTTCATTGATAATGTACTTACAGTCTACTGCACTGTAGCTAATGACACTGCAATGAAGAATGTTTTTCAGTCCTGTCAGTGCCAGAGAGTGTATTTGCTACTTTTCATTAAAGCAGCTAAATGTGAACTAGAGTTTCAATCTAAATTCAAAGGATACATCTTTTTTACTCCAAGTCACAGGAAAAGGCTATTGGGAGTTGCAATTTCTTCTAGCCATATGCAAAAATATGTCTTCCAATACTGCTTTGCATAACATTGTGCATTTATGATATTATTCCAAAATGTAATGTGTAGGTATAACTATACACCCAAAGGTATTTTTCACAGTTCTTATATGCCGCTGTTACTTCACAAATAAACTGTGGTATATTTGTTTGGTTACAAGTGACTATCACTACATTATAACCCAAATTCTAAACAGCAGCCAATTGCTCTGAGGGGTGATGGGGCAGAGGAGGTGTTCCCTCACTCAGGCCACAGCCTCAGTGTAACTCTACCACAGGGGGTAGAGAAGGAAGGACACGAATAGCCACTTAGCCCTGTCTCCACTCATTCCATAGCCCACTTCAGCAATGACCCCACCAACCCTCTCATGTCAGAGCACAGGGGATGCTATGGAGATTAGCATCTATCATCCCAGCATTGTGCTCCCCTTTGCATAGGGGAATTGCATCGGTTCTAGAGGCAAGGGCAGGATTTGCTCCTACAGTCAAATCATGTACTCTTCAACAACCTGCATTTGTACTAATTTTTTGAAAACTGGTATAAAAAGAAAATCCTGAAATAATTTTAAAAGAAGTCATGGCGCTATATGTCTGTGGATGGGACTCAGAATTACTGATTCTCTATATGGAAACAACGTCGTTTAGCTATGCCAGTCCTGTTACTAGGGGCTGGTTTCTCTAGTAATATGCTCAGAAAACCACCAAGGGACTTTGCATACAGCATATCACAACACCCACAGAAATCACATGGTTTCCTATTGTACCATCTCAGGGAGAGAATGAAATGCCAAACTTATAACACAATATTAATGACGTTTGTTTACTAAAATCCAGGATCTGCTGCATTTTGAAGACAACCAGGGGACATGAAAAATACAGCTCTCCCTTCTGAATCATTGAACTGCACCATAATTCCCTGCTGAGAACAGACTTGCTGAATAATCACAGTTACAATAAGCTACCGTATATTATGAAAAGCACATATACAGCACAGTTGCAAGGTGTCTTGCAATACAAATCAGTAAACAACTAAAAAATGAGTCATCCATAGAAAATTCCTTTGCTTAAGTCATAAAAAGCCCCCAACCCTGGGATCTGCAACAACGACTGAAGAATTCACACTGAACAAGTGCTGTCCAGACAAAATCCTAAAACTATAACATAAAACAGGTTCACCCCTTTGAATTACTCTATCACACCTCTGAGAATGTGAGTAGGCAGGTGAAAAAGGAATAGCATAAAATATGGACAAAAAAATTAAGTTAAGATGGCTAGATCTCACTACATTGAAAACTCCTTTCAGTAGCGACTCAAGGGACCAACAAATATCTGTTTGTTAATTATGGTAGCTGTCTAATATCACCTGGCCTTGGCCTGTGTGAAGTCAATAGTGAACTCTCATTGATTTCAATGTGACCAGCATTTGCCCCAAAAAGTTCTGTATGTCCTTGTGGTCCTAGCCCCATGCTAAGCAAGGCAGCCAAAATATCACGAGTTATTGTGGGCCAGTTGCTTGTTGCACAAGAGGATTGGGGGAAGGGGAGAAGGAAGGGACTGAGGAAGCACAAATAACTGAGGACACAATCAGACATGCAGAAATCTAAATGACATCAACTGCATCCATAAATAAATGCAGACACAAAAAAAAGAGAGGCCAAAATGAGGCATCCCTCACAATAAGAACACAACTCTGCACCAGCACCTCAGCAGGGCTTGCAGGGTTCTAGGCCATGTATATGAACATGCTGAACATAGATCCAGCCACATTCCACCTCTTTTCAAGTTGTAACAACTGTACAGTTTACACAGTTCCTTCTTTCCTAGGAAGAAAGAAGAAACATCAATACTGCTCAGAAGTTGTTGCTTCAATATAAAAATAAAAACCTAATCTCAGGCTTTGGGTCTTAGAATCAGGTTTTTCCAAGGTAGGATTTCTCATTGTCCTCAAGTCTGCTTCAGAGCCCTGGTCTACACTACGAGGTTAGGTCAAATTTAGCTGCGTTAGGTCAATTTTATAAGCAATGCATCTAAACACCCAAGACTGTTCCGTCAACCTAAAGGGCTCTTAAAATCAACTGCTGTACTCCTCCCAGGCGAGGGGAGTAGTGCTAAAATCGACCTTGCTGGGTCGAATTTGGGGTAGTGCCAATGAAATTCGACGGTATTGGCCTCCGGGAGCTATTCCAGAGTGCTCCAATGTGATCGCTCTGGACAGCACTTTGAACTCCGATGCACTAGCCAGGTACACAGGAAAAGCCCCAGGAACTTTGAATTTCATTTCCTGTTTGGTCAGCGTGGTGAGCTCAGCAGCACAGGTGACCATGCAGTCCCAGATTCGCGAACAAGCTCCAGCATGGAGTGAATGGGAGACACTGGATCTGATTGCTGTATGGGGAGAAGAATCTGTGCAGGCAGAACTCCGATCAAAAAGAGGAAATGCTAATATATATGCCAAAATCGCACAGGCCATGGTGGAGAGAGGCTACAACAGGGACACACAGCAGTGCCGCATGAAAGTTAAGGAGCTCAGGCAAGCCTACCAAAAGACAAAGGAGGCAAACGGTCACTCTGGGTCAAAGCCCCATACATGCCGCTTCTATGATCAGCTGCATGGCATTCTGGGGGGACGGACCCTACCACTATCCCACCACTGTCTGTGGACACCTGCAAGGGGGGAGTCTCACGCAACAGGGAGGAGGATTTTGTGAATGAGGAAGAGGAGGAGGAGGAGAAGAATGCGCAGCAGGCAAGCGGAGAATCCGTTCTCCCCAGCAGCCAGGACCTTTTCCTCACCCTGGAGCCAAGACCCTCCCAAGGTGGGTTCCCGGACCCTGAAGCTGGAAAAGGGAAAAGATCAGAATATGTAAAAAAAAAAAAAAAAAAAAATGGCAAATTAACTATGTGACCTTCCATTATTCATTGGAACTACTTAAAAACTCTCTGCAACCACTGCCAGATCATTTCCCAATATTTGTGGTATGGCCCCGACAGAACCTTATTTTCCTTTACTTTCCATCTTTTTCCTGCACAGTAGCCGACCCCACCATGAAACTCTGATTGGCTGTGGGTGAGGGAGAGTTGTCATTTAAATCCTCTCATGTCCAGCTAGCATGAACTGTAACTCCAAATCAAACAAGAGTCAAGTCTGTTGGGAAATTCTGAATATTGAATCTAAATTCCCACCAAACATGTTCCTGCTACCCCTAACAAGAACATCATCTCTACTTGTGCCACTTGCATATCAGAGACCCAAAAAACAGCTTTTAGTGGGTGTACACTATGCCCAGGGGTGAAAGTGAGCCGGTACGGCGTACTGGTAAGAAGCCGGTACTGGCCCGTACACAGCAGTGCTTTAACGTCCCTGCCCCTTCCCCACCGTCCGTAGGGACCCCGTACTGGCAGGGCCACCGACAGGGGAGGCAAAAGGGGCAACGATGTTAAAGCGCTGCCGCCGCACTTTAACGTCATTGCCCTTTTCCCCCTCCCGGCCGCTGACGGGAGGGGGGTGAAAAGGCAGCTGCCCCAGGGCTGGCGATTTAAAAGGGTCCGGGGCTCTTGGCCACCGCCACTGCTACCGCAGCAGCAGCCGGAGCCCCGGGGCCTTTTAAATTGCTGCCAGAGCCCCAGGTGGCGGGGGCCAGGCAGCGCGGATGGGCTGGCTGGGGGAGGCGGAGCCCCCAGCCCTGCATCCCTTCCGCCCGAGGCCCTGCCCCTTCTGTGGGCCAGAGCCGCCCTCGTACTGGTAAGCATTTATTTTTACTTTCACCCCTGACTATATCTATAATTTCATATTAGGTAACACAAAATAAAACTTTCCTGTAACTAAGAAAAAATAGATATATTGCTCTTGCTGTCTCCTAATATTCCACCCACTTGCCATCAGGGCTTTGATTTAGAAAGCTATTCACGTATGACTTTTGTAGTTATAATAACTAGTTTGCTAACGTAATATCTAGGTATGACCAGCATTGCTTTGATTTCACTCCTTTCCCAAATGACAGAAATCCTTACTTTCATAATCTGTTATCCTCAAACATTTATATTTATGAAACCTTGGATATACTAAAGCTAAAATAACAAAGAAGAAATTAATCTGAGGTAGCTGTATTTGTTAGCCAATGCTATTTTTCCAAAGATGAAACAGAAAGCATAACTTTAAAAAAAAAATCCCCACTTTGTGATATTTAAAAGCCTGATTTCTTCATCCTAACTCATGATGGATTAGTTCCTTACTCAGTGAGAAGTCCTACTGGAATCAATGGGATTACTCATGGAGAGAGGTACTACTTAATCATTTCAACTGGACTATAAATTCTTCTACACTTAGAACTGTCTCCAATATTGTAATATATATACACACACACACACACAATCTCAATACTACAGCCAGTAATTCCCAAATTGTGGTCCATGGAGCACCTGCTAGTGATCGGAGAACTGGCTGGTCCCATTTCTAGCTGTGAAATTACATTAGAAGAGGCTAAAGGTACCTTGAATACTTACCTAATATTACTTTTCCATCTCAGTGATTGTCTTCTGTGGATTTTAGCATGCAGTATGTAAATACCCTGATAGCTAAAATAATGTATTTGTGGATTAAGGGTCTTCCTTCCCTGGAATTTAGATAAAGTTGCATGATCTAGTTAACAATTCGACTTGGAACTGGTATGAATCTGCAACAAATACAGGCTCCTGAAAAATTATTTGATTAATGATCTTAATTTTTAAAAAAAAGAAACACTGAAAGTGCTATTTGATAAGATCTTCCACTTCAGTCACAGTAGATCCTGATTTCAACACTACTTACTCCATGTATATATGGAGCAGTACAGTGAAGATTTGTAAGTGGCTTTACAGCAGCTATTCTTTAGAATACTGAAGTGAAGGGGCCTGAAGTGAAGAATGCACTTTGACTTTTTAGGCCCTTGATAATGAAAAATGAGTAAAATTGTTCTCTAGTATCTGAAAAAAGACAGATGGTATTGACCAAGCTCCTTTTTAACATCTCCTGCCAATTAATGATTTATGAGACGATACTATTGTTCTTGCTATCAGCTTGAGATAATGTGGCAAGTAAGTGCTAATGATAAGCAGAACTGGAGAATAAATGTAAGGTGCAAATCAAAAGGACATTAAAAGACACTGCTTCAAAAAGGCATTTGATTTTACAGTCCTTTCTAAGGATTTGTACTTTACATAAAACTGGATAAATGTCATGGGCTACATTCATTCTTGTAGTAAGCAGGTGCAACTCCCATACAAATCTCTGGGACAAATCCTTTGGTGATTTAGGGTTTTTCTACATTGGAAATTAATCTGAATTAACTAAAGGTATGAATTTAAAGTGCTTAGTTAAAGTTCATTAAATCCCTCTCTGAACACTCTCTTTCAGCAGTTGCCACTTGACTTCTGAATGAGAGCCTCCACACAAAGGCTTAGTGTGCTTTAATGGGCTTTAAACTTATACCTTAAGGGCACGTCTTCGCTAGCTACGTGGCAGCGCTTTAACGTGGCCGTGTAGTCGTGGCATAGTGACCTCCACGAGAGGAATAGCTCCCAGAGCTGGTGCACTGTCTACACTGGCACTTTACAGCGCTGAAACTTGCAGCACTCTGGGGGGTGTTTTTTCACACCCCTGAGCGAGAAAGTTGCAGCGCTGTCAAGTGCCCGTGTAGACAAGCCCTTAGTTAATGCAGCCTACCTTTCCACAAGCCTTCAGTGAGCAGTAGGGAGTACATGGATTGAAATATGAGTACAAGCAGTAAAGGGGAGCAACTTGAATCAATTTACCATTCAGTGGGTGTGCAACACAAGTGTAACTTGAGCATAGCAGGACAAGCACTAACAGGAAGGTATAAAATAAAGCAGCTTCATCATAAGCTACTTTACCATTTGCATCAATTTACATCCTATGTGTAGTTTACACCCACCATCCAAGGCACTGATGAATTGGCCCATTCTCGTAACACATTTGGTTTGTAACCCCTTAAAAAGACCTGTAAAACTTACCATTAGATGCTCTCATTTGCCGCCTCCGTCCCACTCGATCCAGGCCAATGGGGGTGCTTTGTGAAAAGGTGAAGGGCCGGAACCTGGCTGAAACAGCTTTATATGGGGGAACTTGGTGGGCTGGAACAGGAGGCCGTGTTATTGGCTACAGAAAGAAAAAAGAAAATCCATTATTATTAGTAGTAAAAGCTACTAGTAAGCCAAAGACAGCTACAGGTATGAAACAGGGTTTCCTTACACTCTCAAGCTGACTATATGGACACTAAGAACCCCTAGTTCAAGCAGTCATTAAATTGATTGACCACCACATTCCATACACAATATTATGGTAAATATCTTATAGCATTAAGGTTCTCGGTTATATTAAAAACTCCATAACCTTCTGTTACGTTTAGTGACACTGTATATTCTGCTTTTCAGTCTTCACTCCATAATATTCCATGTCTAAAATGCTCTGGTAGCTAACATCTCAGAACAGTTTACTGTAATGTTAGCCAACTGTAAATATGTAACAGAATGGAAACACTGAAAAGAAAAATAATAGAAATTATACAACCAGGTGTGTTAATTTCCCAGAATGTTGTTCGAGATAAATGTCCTGCTGCTGAGGAACATACTTTATAGTTAAACCAAAAAAAGAATCTTAACCCTGATTTTTTTCTTAGAGCTTGTCTGCATGGCCCCTGGACTACAGGGGTGTGAACTGAAGTGTTGCACTGTCACTGCCCTGTGTAGATCCTGCCAGCATGAACTAAAAGGTACCTAGATCACGGTAATGTAGTCCTGTTTGAAACAGGACTACATTAACGCAAATTAGGCACCTTTTAGCTTCTCCTGCCGACCAACATAGCTACTGCCATTCATGAAGGTGGTTTTATGATGTCGACAGGTGAGCTCTCTCCTGTCGGCATAGCGGCTACACGAGCGATCTTACAGCAGTGCAGATGCATCGGTACAGCTGTGCCGCTGTAAGCTCACTAGTGTAGACATGGCCTTAGCCTCTTAATTGTTTTTCCTCTTAGGCTTGTAAATTAAGCATATAGAAACACCAGAGCCTCTCTATGAACTATTTGTCGACCCACTGGTATGACACAAGTGATTTACTATTGCTTGAAAGCTTTCTCCCCCCACACGAAGTTGTCAGACAAAACAAAACGAGTTAACAGCACTTTTTTCACATTCCACTGATGTTCAACACTTTCAAAAAAAAATCTGCTACATGAAAATTAGGCTTTAAAAGCTCTTTATGAAATAGTTCTGATATATGTGTTCCTCAATCATAAGTCTTTTTCATACATTTTAAGTAGCAATTTAACTACCAAACACCGGACTGAAAAATATCTTGATATATTTTAATATGATCTAATTATTATTTCATTCTTTACTAATTATTTTCTCCTATGGTATATCAATATCTCAGAACTGCACTACTGAACTAAAGCAAGAAAAGCAACTCCAAATTGTTCCATAACAAACACCCAATATCCGCAATGCCAATTACTTTTAATGTATTTATTCCTGGGCAATTATAATTTAACCATTAAAGTCTTGATCCTGATCCCTTTGTAGGCAACAGAAGAACTGCCATTGAACTTCAATGGGAGCAGGATTGAGACCTAAATGTCCCTTGTTATGGTCATTAAAATGTACCTACCTTGGAAGTTGTCACATATTTTTGGTCTTAACTCCAAAAACAATGTATTTATTTAATCCCATCTTTGTGGCAGCAAAGCTGCAATTAAAAAAACCTATTCTGTTCTTTGACTCTTCGTTAACTGATGCATGGAAGCTACAAGAGGAAAGCACTGATTTGTTTCCAGTGGGAAACAGGTGAGGTTATTTTTAAATAAGTTGCACACTGTAGCAACAATTGGTTTTAAAAAAAATGACAACATATTCCTGAAATCCTTGAGGTAAGTCTCAAAAAATATGGGACACCTATCAAGGTAGGTTGGACTTAAAGCCCTAACAGTATTAAAGAGCACCTCTTGAAAACCAACTAATATTTATTTACAATTCATGAAGGCATAGATTTGATAATAATGCGAATGGCTCACATGAACACAAAAAGTTAAGTATTTAATTAACTAATTAAACAATATAGATGTTTTATTAGGGACTGCAGCATTGGTCTGTACACAGACAAAACTTCCATTGATTTCAATCCGTTTTGCTGGAAAAGAGTGCAGGAGGATCCAGCTGTTTTTGATCAGGAAAAAGTCAAGGACAACTATATTATACTACAGAGCGAAAGAATTACTGACTACATAAGAATATCCATGTTAAAAAATAGTTTTCACAGGAAACTCTGAAAAACCTGTCATTGTTTTAGCATTCCTATTCAGGGAGTGGGATCATTGTTTCTTTTCAGTGGGGGCCTTGCTTTTAATGACACTGCATTGAATTTCCCAGCATGAGGTAGAGTCTCATGAGGACAATTAAGACTAAGAGCAATCAGGTCTCTTTAACAACTTCAAAGTACTTTTAAAGGAAATGCTATAATTTTTTTCCGTGTTCAATCAATTTAGCAAATGCTTGAACTAGGCGTTCTCAAACCTTTTCGTTACGTGGAGAACATGTTAACAGAGAGACTGCATTGTGGATAGGACTTGAGACCAAAGTTCTCTTACTATCTGTAGAACATGTACAACTAAGCAGGCTTCTTTTCACTGCCTCAACTCTGCTGTAGACTACCTCTAGGGGAGAGAGGGGTGCTTTCATTTCCCAAATTTATTCATTCCTTGACCCCTTAGCACAGCCAACAAAGGGGCCAGTTCAAGTAGTTACTCCTGGGGGCATTCTGCACCAAAAAATTCTGTGCCAAAAAAAATAAAAAATTCTGCACACAGTATTTTAAAATTCTGAAAAATTTTGCAAATTTTATTTGTCAAAATACCACCACATAATCACGCCAGTTTCAATTATTTTGGTAATTTATTTCAAAATGCCTGTCTACAAGTATGTCTGTAACAATACAGACAGAAAAAAATTCCCCCAGGAGTAAAGAGTTAAAGAAACCCCTATTACAACCCAGTTCCTGTTTCTCTGCCCCCTTCCACTCCCCCGAAGCCCAGGCACCCAGAGGGAGAAACTGCCCGATGATCGGTCCCAGGCTTGCATGGAGTTTCCTGTGCACCGCCCTCTCCTTCCCTCAGGACATGCTGGGATCTGCAGCTGCCAGGAACCCACTAGCCCCCTCCCCCTCCCCTGTAGTGTCTTCATGTGCGAGCTGGGCTCTGCTGGATCCAGCAGCCCCTAGTGGCCGCTAACAGCACTGCAGTCCATTTTGTGGAGGAAAGAAAATTCTGCCCGCACAAAGTTAATTTCTGCAAAATTCTGCATTGCACACTAGTGCAGAATTCCCCAAGGAATAAAGTAGTGTATGTTTTTCCTGTATGAACACCTGTCAATTAGAAACTGGACTGAGACCACTAATTTCTCACAAGCTACCCAAGTGCTGTCAGATTATATCAATTTTGTTTAGCTGCTGCTCATAAGCATATTTAAGTGAAAGAGATTGAACCTGAGCCACAGCCCATTAAAGTCAATGGAAAGACTCCATTTCATGTTAGCAAATCCCTGAGACATCCAGTCTGAGATCCTGGTCTGTTCTACAATGTTTTCGAATGGATTATCCATTTAACTATACGTGCGCTAATACCAAGCAGTTCATACCCATAGCTTTTTAAGAGGCTTGGTTTCAAAGGATTATGAATACTTTATTGCATTTATAATATTATTTGTATGCACCTCTCACCTGAATTCTACATCCTGTGTGTTGTAGACTAATCAAAAATACATGTGACCTTATTATAAACAAATAAGCATTTTTAAACAGCTACTGGAAATAACGTCCCAAGAAAGAAAGAGGGTTAGTTTACAATGCAAGCAAGATTATCCAAAAGTCAAGATCTTATGTTATGGTTTTTTTTACGAAAAATTAGAGACAAGGAAAGCGAAACAAAGTATGTGATGTCAGCTTGGAAAAAGAGAAGAAAGGAAAGGAAATGTCCACTCTATTTTCTAGCTTGAAGATAAAGGCAAGGAGGTGGAAGAGTCTTTTGTAGTTTGCAGAGAGCACATCTTATATCTTACTTGTGTCAGCAGATCTTCTATTTCTTCTGTCTGGCTGCTCCCATAGAAACTGACCCCACCTATTACAGAGATGGGTCTTTGTTTTCGCCCTCTTTGGAGACCTACTGTACTGATTTGAGCTGTAGACTCCACAGAAGCCAATCCAGGCTGACTTTCACCATCTACATAGTCTGTTTTCTGAGACTCCACTGCAACTGAATCTTCTGGTATTGAGAAACTCCTGATTGCCAACTGACCATAGTCTGAGAGTGGCCTTGGCCGAGATCTTTTTCCAGAGCCCCATCTTCTGGGAGTGAACTTTTGTGCATCTATCCTTTCTTCATCCTGGGATGGGGACATCCTCCACTGGTCATCAATAACAACCTTTTTAAAGGTGAACAAGTCAAATAAGCCACAGCATTTTCAGATACAGAAAAATTTAAAATATGTTTTTCATACGGCATATGGTTTAACTTGCTATAAAAGTGTTACAGTACCCATAAACAACACCATATTATAATAAATGAAACTGACGCTTCAGGAACAAATTAAATACATAACTTTGCCACAGAGACATTACACTGTATGTAATGGCTAACGATGACCCATCATCATAAGCACGAATTAGGCAAATGAGCATTGCTAACAACATTACTATGATTGGATTATTATCTTCCCAGTGGCAACAGATCCTGACATAAATACCGAATTTGCTGAACAAACAGCCTGAAAATAATGTCTGCACAGAAAATATGATACACGGTTTTCTCTTTTTTAAAAGAGCTTTATGCAAACATTTAACAGAAATGTATTATTCTGCTCTATTTTCCTTTCACAATGAAAAGAGGTAACACTGCAGGCAGCTAACAAGGGTAGGTAGCTATGAACTCGGCGACTGAGCACTGAGTCTGGGAATCAGGGGAACTGAGCTCTAGTCCTGTCTCTACAAGGGACTTAGTGTGTGACAATGAACAAGTCATAGGATCTACTGCTTCAGTCTCTAAAATGAAGATAGCCATGCTTACCCCCTTTTCAAAAGTGTTGTAGATCTGCTGGTGGTATACGTACAGATTGTTAATTACTTTCATGAACAGTGAATTTCAGACAGTTTCATTGTGACTTAGTGTGGGCTTTGGTTCATCACTTCCACAAGGCCAAAGCATGGATGCTTGAAAGGGAAATCTGAACTCTTACTGTGTTGCCTGATTTATAATGTATTTATCTATTTAGAACAATTTACATCTATATAAAATGTAATTGCTAAGATCAACCCACTGAAAATAATGATGTTGCACACGATGGGCCCTCAGGGCAGTGTGTAGGGGAGCAACCCATGGGAATTGCATAGAAAAGGGATGTGGAGTTGAATGGAGGAGAAAAGGCTGCTCAGCTGCTTGCTCATCTACAGTACATAGCCACAGGCATCCTCTGTGCTGCAGCTTAGCACAGGGCAAAATCTGCATGCATTTGGGGTAGTGAACTGTGGAAGAATTTGTAGGGCATGTGGTCTGTGTGTTTTTCTCTTAGTAGAAGTGGTCTTAGCTTACATAGCAAAGTCACTTGTGGGTTAACATAGCAGTTTTTTGGCATTAAGTTCTGCTCTGTGACACCTCCAAAGACAAGCAAAAGATGCATATACAGGTAGCCAAAAAGAGAGAACCAACTGCAGGCCAGCACATCCACCTGCCACACCACCAATACTGGGGGGAAGGAAGCTTGATAGGTGCATAGAGGGATGTCAGCTCTAGAGAACTGCAGGATTCAGTTCAGTGTCCTTAGCTTCTTTCCCTTGGCCTTTGTGTCTTAGTAAGGGAAGCATGTGGCAGAACAGCAGCCCTCCAATTCAACAGAATTGTGTAGGTATATTTTCCCATTCCACAGATTTTTACACCAAAGGCAATAACTTGGCCCTATATTACGGTCTTTGTGTGGTCAACCAAGGCTGCTTCAATGAAACCATCTTTGACCCATGGCGGAGCCAATGGATTGTAACAGAGATTTCAGTCCCTTGTGTCATGATAAATGCAACACAGAAACTCTTTTAAGCAGCTTTAATAGTACACAAGAACCAGAAAAGTGCTGAATCTGCTACAAATGGCATAATGCTCTGTAGCAGAGAAACAACTTAACTTCTTGAACAATTTTGACTGAGAACCAAAAGAGAAAGAGAGAGAAGGAAAATAGTGTCCCTGGGCTGACAACCAACTTGGATGGATGCCTGATGAGATTTCAAACAGCTGAATTAGAAAGCTCTTTAAAAAAGACAGGCTATAATGAATCATTGCTGAGCTAGCAGACTCAGTTGTAATAACTCAAACATACCACAAGCTTGTGCTGTTTGCTTTCACTTCCTTCCTTCCTTCCTCTCTTTCCTCCAGCCCATTTTTTTATTATAGCTTGCATTACAATTTAGAAAATAGGTACTATCTTCTCAGTGCTTCTAAATAACAAATATTTCAGCCTGCCATATTACATTTATGCGAACATTAAAAGATTAGAAATGACACATATTCAGCAAACAAGAAAGCACTTAAGATACAATATTTGGTTGTCAATTAGAGCAGGGCACCATGACATTTCAGCCATTTTCTATTGCTGGAATTTTATATATTCACAGAACACGCACAATCTATGTCTGCCCACCTTTTTGGAAGGCCACCATTATTAAGCAGCCAATTTTTGTTGGTCCTTTGAGTATATCATTGTGTGCAATAATTTTAGGTACTACAAGGAATTTGTAGTCTAAATATTTAATTTGATTATTGCAATAAGAGGGGGGAATCAATACAGGTAGCGTTCTGCACTAAATTATTCCACTGACAATGCAAAATTTATTATTATAAATAGAGCAAATAGGTAAACTATGAATTCTATTGCAATTTCTGTAGAGAACAAACAAAATTGATCTCAAACAAATCTATAGATCCTAGCAAATGGCTAGTACTTTAACTGGTGTAAATAAGGTTCGCTCCACTGAAGTCAATGGAGCTATGTCAGTTTGCACCAGCTGAGGATCTGGCATTTAAAAACTACTCCTCTGATAGCAGCAGCAGAACACTGATTTAAGTAAGGTCCTAGAAAGACCTACCTTAGGGTCTGACACGGATAATGGAGCTCCACATACACACTGAGAGAGCAAGGAGTTGACTTGAGTCATTCTATATTTTTGTTTTACATGTGTTTTTTTCTTAGAGATAAACACATCTGAACAGACCTGCAGCGCAACTAGTAAGGCAAAGCATTCATTCCACGACCTTGTACTTTTAGAGTAAGGAAAGAACACGTCACATATCATCTCCTAATCTGCTGTTCACACTCCCATCTTGAGCAATAAACATGTGCAAACAGACTGTTCACCATTTGCAGCACTCCACCTAAAGTACAGTAGCAGATCCATATAGTAGTGCTTAATTTCTGTTTTCCAATACATGATGCTAAAGTGCGTCTATTTTTAGGCCTAGATATGTAATCGATAACATAAAGCACTGATACAACAAAGAACATAATCCTCCCAAAACCAAAATCATAATCTCACTCCCACTGGTGATCAGTTACTTGCTAAGTAGTAGTCCCACTGATGTCAGTCAGAGGACTCATACAAGCAATTGCTTATCAGTGGGAATAAAGGGTTCATTATCTAGCAGGCAGCCCCGATCCTGCAAGCATTTAAGTATGAGTGTGACTTGTGACATCAGTGGGATAACTCATATGTGTGCAGAATGTACAGGACTCAGGCCACTGGGCCCCAGTCTTGATCTCATTTACACTGGTGTAACTCAACTGACTTCAAAGGTGTTACTCCTGCTTTATACTGGTATAAATGAGATCAGATCCACACACATTACTATCATCAGCATTTGTAAAGAGCACTACAGGTGTGCATACTGCTTCATGTAGGGTGAAAATCACCCCTGTGCAATGGGTCCAGCACACACCTATGCACCATTTCAGTACAACTTAAACCACCACCACCTTTGGATGAATTTTAACACTCCAGGGGAATTAAAGGTCTCACTAGGGCTAGGTCCACACAGGAGTCTCCAAAATTATCCTACTGTTGATCTAGTTCTAAAGCAGCTCTATTAGTGCTAGCAATGGGGAATCAGTAGTGTTTTATATTTCTAGTGTAGAGAAGGCTCAAGGCTTTTGTCCTTGCTCAGAGCAGGTCTAGATCACATAACGGTAAGAACACTGGCAGTCGCTCTACACTAGCGCTCATGGCTAGCACCAGTGGAGAAAGCTAATGTTGGGGAAATTTCAGAAAATCCCCAAAGCAGGCACAGCTTGAGGGAGACCTTAACTCCTTGGAGTGCTGAAGTTTCACCTTCCCACAAAGTTTAAAAACAAAATGTCTTAAAAAGAAAATTAGAGAGTTAGGCTGAAAGATCTGTTCTTGTACAGCAAATACTGTATTCAAATCTGTCCACTCTTCCCTTCCCTCATCACATCATGTAAATCTAAAATTAAACTCTTTGGGGCCTTATATTCAGGGCCGGCTCCAGGCACCAGGCACCCAAGCACATGCTTGGGGC